>NC_083231.1:116799365-116836294 GCF_032191835.1 Heteronotia binoei
TTGTCCTTGAAAGGGCAGCTGCTGCAAGAGCTCTCTCAGCCCCACCCACCTCACAGGGTGTCTGTTGTGGGAAGGAGGAGATAGAGGAGATTGTAAGCCACTCTGAGATTCAGAGTACAGGGCGGAATACAAAGCCGATATCTTCTTTGTCTTCTTCTTCTTGATGTAGCCAATCCTCCAAGAGCTTGCAGGGCTCTTCTTAAAGAGCCTACTGTAAGCTCCAGGAGGACTGGCTGCATCAGGAGGGTGCGGCCTAATATGCAAAAGAGTCCCTGTTCCAAAAAAAAAAAGCCCCAGTTGGAAGACGGAAAAGAGACACAGACTCGCGACCTCTGCCTGCAGACACCAAGCTCCAAAAGGGGACGGCGGCCTTCAATGTTTGATAATCCTGTGAAAGCGAATTGAGACAGATGCTGACATTTGAAGATTGCACACTCGTGCAAAACAGTTTGGGGTCTTGCCATAATCCTCAGCGGGGCACAGCCTGCCCTCCAGCTGCTGATGCATTTCTGTTTCCCGACATTTCAAATGTCGAGAGCAAAGATCAAGGTCAAAGCCCCAGGATCTGGAAACCGTTCCAGCCTGTCTTTCGCACTTTGCATTTCCCCCGAAATTCACCAGATCAGCATTGCTGTCGGATGGCCATCTAGCCTCATGAGGACAGGATGGGTTGCCTCGTGCTTAGTTCTTGCGGTCCTTTCTTACAAACTGGAGAGCCAGTTTAGTGTAGTGGTTAAGTGTGCGGACTCTTATCTGGGAGAACCGGGTTTGATTCCCCACTCCTCCACTTGCACCTGCTGGAATGGCCTTGGGTTAGCTGTAGCTCTGGCAGAGGTTGTCCTTGAAAGGGCAGCTGCTGTGAGAGGCCTCTCCAGCCCCACCCACCTCATAGGGTGTCTATTGTGAGGGAGGAAGGTAAAGGAGATTGTAAGCCGCTCTGAGACTCTTTGGAGTGGAGGGCGGGATATAAATCCAATATCTTCATCTACCTCACAGGGCGTCTGCTGTGGGGGAGGAAGGTAAAGGAGATTGTGAGCCGCTCTGAGACTCTTCGGAGTCCAGGGCGGGATATAAATCCAATATCTTCATCTTCTTCTACACACCCAGGGAAATCCTGTTGGCCACTTTGGGGACAGGCAGCGATTTTTCTCCGGGACAGTTTCGCCAGGGGAGGGACGGTGGCTCAGTGGTAGAGCATCTGCTTGGGAAGCAGAAGGTCCCAGGTTCAATCCCTGGCATCTCCAAAAAAGGGTCCAGGCAAAGAGGCGTGGAAAACCTCAGCTTGAGGCCCTGGAGAGCCGCTGCCAGTCTGAGAAGACAATACTGACTTTGATGGACCGAGGCTCTGATTCAGTATAAGGCAGCTTCATATGTTCAGGGGGTCGCTGAATGTGGTGGGGGGGAGGCATTTGTGAGTTCCCTGCATTGTCCAGGGAGTTGGACCAGATGGACCCTGGAGGTCCCTTACAACTCTGTGATTCTATGGGGGAATGGCAGCTAAAAGGGACTCTGCCACGAAGGGCTTTGTACGTGCTCACCAGCAGCTCGAACTGAGCTTGGTAACTGATAGGCAGCCCATGGGGGGTATCAGATCTCCAGTACTTTTCTCCCTGTCTCACAATATGGGAACTCGTGGGCATTCCATGAAATTGCTGAGCAGTCGAGTTAGAACGGATAAAAGGAAGTCCTTCTTCACCCAAAGGGTGATTAACGTGTGGAATTCACTGCCACAGGAGGTGGCAGCAGCTGCAAGGCATAGCCAGCTTCAAGAGGGGATTGGATAAAAATATGGAGCAGAGGTCCATTAGCCACAGCATATCGTTGGAACTCTCTGTCTGGGGCAGTGGTGCTCTGTATTCTGGGTGCTTGGGGAGAAACAATGGGAGGACTTCTAGTGTCCTGGCCCCACTGGTGGACCTCCTGATGGCACTTGGCTTTTTTTAGCCATTGTGTGACACAGACTGTTGGATTGGATGGGCCACTGGCCTGTTCCAACATGGCTTCTCTTATGTTCTTAAAATGAATGGTCCATGAGTGGCTATTAGCCACAACGTATTGTTGGAACTCTCTGTCTGCGGCAATTGATGCTCTAATTCTTGGTGTTAGGAAGGGGCAACAGTGTGAGGACCTCTAGTGTGCTGGATCCACTGATGGAACTCCTGATGGCACCTGGTTTTTTGGCCACCTTGTGACACAGGGTGTTGGACTGGATGGGCCACTGGCTTGATCCAACATGGCTTCTCTTATGTTCTTATCTGTTTTTACCTTGAGTTTCTTTGACTTGGTGTTTTCCTCCAGGTTTTGTGTTTGTCAATCTCATTTTGGGCAGGAGCTCACAGGAGTGGAACTCTGGACCTTCTAAATTTTATTGTGCTCTTTCTTTCTTAACCTCTTTCCCCCCCTTCCAAATACTTGCTTCTCGGCTCCATTGTTCAAACCCCCTGGGCGAATTTTGCTAAACTCTGGAATGTGACAAGCTTTCTAATATTCTTCCCCACAAAAAAAAAAAATGGGGAAATCACCAAAACATAATAAAGCAGACAAATGGAAATCTTCATCATGCCACTGTGGCTACACAGGAGAATGTAATTTAAAAATATGATGGGACTAAAGTTTTATTATGGCAATTATAATTCAATAAGCATTTTTAAGGTAGAGGCTGATATAATTTAGTACGCCTCCCGGTGATGTCAGAGGTGTGGGGCATATGCAAATAAGTTATGCTAATGAGCTTCGGCACCACTTTTTCTACAAAATGACCCCTGGTTTGTGCATTATTGAATTGTGTTAGATTATATATGGTTAGATTGTATATATCCATATATAATCTAACACAATTCAATAATGCACAAACCAGGGGTCATTTTGTAGAAAAAGTGGTGCCGAAGCTCATTAGCTGGTCTTGAGGACAAAAGGAGATTGAGGAAGAATCGCACTGCTACAGGACCAACCCTAAATCAGACTTTTCCCTGCAGCCGCTGTGGCCGGACCTGCCTGTCCCACATTGGCCTTGTCAGCCACCAGCGAGCCTGCAGCAAACGTGGACTATTGCACCCTTCTTAAATCTTCGTTCGCGAAGCCAAGCCGAGAGAGAGAGAGAGAGAGAGAGATTGTATATAGAGAGCCAGTTTGGTGTAGTGGTTACGTGCATGGACTCTTACCTGGGAGAACCAGGTTTGATTCCCCACTCCTCCACTTGCAGCTGCTGGAATGGCCTTGGGTTAGCCACTTTGGTGTAGAGAGCCAGTTTGGTGTAATGGTTAAGTGCCTGGACTCTTATCTGGGAGAACTGGGTTCGATTCCCCACTCTTCCACTTGCAGCTGCTGGAATGGCCTTGGGTTAGCCAGTTTGGTGTACTGGTTAAGTGCGTGGACTCTTATCTGGGAGAACCAGGTTTGATTCCCCACTCCACCACTTGCACCTGCTGGAATGACCTTGGGTCAGCCATAGCTCTGGCAGAGGTTGTCCTTGAAAGGGATGCTTCTGTCAGAGCTATCTCAGCCCCATCCACCTCACAGGGTGTCTGTTGTGGGGGGGCGGGGTGAAGGAGATCGTGACTGCTCTGAGATTCGGCGTATAGGGCGGGATATAAATCCAAAAAAATCCAATCTTGTTTCATCCCTCTGTTCCGATCCCTTCCTTCCTTCTCTTGGTGTTCTGACTTTTCTTCCACTTGTTTCTTGCGTTGCAGCTCCGTTAACTTTCCCCTATATTGGGGTTTGATTGGATCGCGTTGCCGTCTTATTGCTTTAATTTTTCATTGTTGGAAGCCTCTTCCAGAGCCAGCAGTGGGGGAGGGATATTTTTCATAAATAAGTAAGTCGCAGCAGAGGGAAGGCTTCAGCCCCGTTCCAAAGTCAAAGGGAACACTCCGACACGTACCCTGCGTTTCTCTTTATACATACGCTGCATAATTCTCAGGTTATATTCCATGCTTGTACTGCTGAATGTGTGATTCATGCCACATATTTATCCAGATGCTTGACCATGGTATCATTAGAGAGCCAGTTTGGTGTAGAGATTAAGTGTGCGGACTCTTATCTGGGAGAACCGGGTTTGATTCCCCACTCCTCCACTTGCACCTACTGGAATGGCCTTGGGTCAGCCATAGCTCTGGTAGAGGTTGGCCTTGAAAGGGCAGCAGCTGTGAGAGCCCACTCCAGCCCCACCCACCTCACAGGGTGTCTGTTGTGGGGGAAGAAGGGAAAGGAGATTGTGAGCCGCTCTGAGACTCTTCGGAGTGGAGGGCGGGATATAAATCCAATATCTTCATCTACCTCACAGGGTGTCTGTTGTGGGGGAGGAAGGTAAAGGAGATTGTGAGCCGCTCTGAGACTCTTCGGAGTGGAGGGCGGGATATAAATCCAATATCTTCATCTACCTCACAGGGTGTCTGTTGTGGGGGAGGAAGGGAAAGGAGATTGTGAGCTGCTCTGAGACTCTTCGGAGTGGAGGGCGGGATATAAATCCAATATCTTCATCTACCTCACAGGGTGTCTGTTGTGGGGGAGGAAGGGAAAGGAGATTGTGAGCCACTCTGAGACTCTTCGGAGTGGAGGGCGGGATATAAATCCAATATCTTCATCTACCTCACAGGGTGTCTGTTGTGGGAGAGGAAGGTAAAGGAGATTGTGAGCCACTCTGAGACTCTTCGGAGTGGGGGGTGGGATATAAATCCAATATCTTCATCTACCTCACAGGGTGTCTGTTGTGGGGGAGGAAGGAAAAGGAGATTGTGAGCCGCTCTGAGACTCTTCAGAGTGGAGGGCGGGATATAAATCCAATATCTTCATCTACCTCACAGGGTGTCTGTTGTGGGGGAGGAAGGTAAAGGAGATTGTGAGCCGCTCTGAGACTCTTCGGAGTGGAGGGCGGGATATAAATCCAATATCTTCATCTACCTCACAGGGTGTCTGTTGTGGGGGAGGAAGGGAAAGGAGATTGTGAGCTGCTCTGAGACTCTTCGGAGTGGAGGGCGGGATATAAATCCAATATCTTCATCTACCTCACAGGGTGTCTGTTGTGGGGGAGGAAGGGAAAGGAGATTGTGAGCCACTCTGAGACTCTTCGGAGTGGAGGGCGGGATATAAATCCAATATCTTCATCTACCTCACAGGGTGTCTGTTGTGGGAGAGGAAGGTAAAGGAGATTGTGAGCCACTCTGAGACTCTTCGGAGTGGGGGGTGGGATATAAATCCAATATCTTCATCTACCTCACAGGGTGTCTGTTGTGGGGGAGGAAGGTAAAGGAGATTGTGAGCCGCTCTGAGACTCTTCAGAGTGGAGGGCGGGATATAAATCCAATATCTTCATCTACCTCACAGGGTGTCTGTTGTGGGGGAGGAAGGGAAAGGAGATTGTGAGCCGCTCTGATACTCTTCGGAGTGGAGGGCGGGATATAAATCCAATATCTTCATCTACCTCACAGGGTGTCTGTTGTGGGGGAGGAAGGGAAAGGAGATTGTGAGCCGCTCTGATACTCTTCAGAGTGGAGGGTGGGGATATAAATCCAATATCTTCATCTACCTCACAGGGAGTCTGTTGTGGGGGGGGAAGGTAAAGGATATTGTGAGCCGCTCTGAGACTCTTCGGAATGGAGGGCGGGATATAAATCCAATATCTTCATCTACCTCACAGGGTGTCTGTTGTGGGGGGGGGGGAAGGAAAAGGAGATTGTGAGCCGCTCTGAGACTCTTCGGAGTGGAGGGCGGGATATAAATCCAATATCTTCATCTACCTCACAGGGTGTCTGTTGTGGGGGGGGGGGAAGGAAAAGGAGATTGTGAGCCGCTCTGAGACTCTTCGGAGTGGAGGGCAGGATATAAATCCAATATCTTCATCTACCTCACATGGTGTCTGTTGTGGGGGAGGAAGGTAAAGGCGATTGTGAGCCGTTCTGAGACTCTTCGGAGTGGAGGGCGGGATATAAATCCAATATCTTCATCTACCTCACAGGGTGTCTGTTGTGGGGGGGGGGGAAGGAAAAGGAGATTGTGAGCCGCTCTGAGACTCTTCGGAGTGGAGGGCAGGATATAAATCCAATATCTTCATCTACCTCACATGGTGTCTGTTGTGGGGGAGGAAGGTAAAGGCGATTGTGAGCCACTCTGAGACTCTTCGGAGTGGAGGGCGGGATATAAATCCAATATCTTCTATTAGCAGGCCTCATTTTCGGCAGAAGCTCACCTGGAGTCTTGTGTTCAGTTTTGGGCAATACATTTTAAGAAGGATATAGACAAGCTGGAAGGGGTCCAGAGGAGGGCGACAAAGATGGCGAGGGGTCTGGATGCAAAGTCCTATGAGGAAAGGTTGAAGGAGCTGGGCAGGGGCTGCCTCCTTCTTTCTTTGCTCTGAGCAATTGGAGCAAAGAAAGAACCACGCGGAGTTTCAGGGTCAGCGCATGCGAGAATGGGGAGATGGCGGCCAATCCCACGGCGAGGTGGTGCCTTAGGCCACCTACCTTGCCTACTCCCATGTGCCGGCCCTGTTCTCTCCCTAGGGTTGCCAAGTCCAATTCAAGAAATACCTGGGGACTTTGGGGGTGGAGCCAGGAGACACTAGAGGTGGAGCCAAGATCAAGGCTGTGACAAGCATAATCGAACTCCAAGGAAGTTCTGGCCCTCACATTTAAAGGGACGGCACACCTTTTCAATTCCTTCCTTCCATAGGAAATAATGAAGGATAGCGGCACCTTCTTTTGGTCCAATCCTTTTGAAACTTGGGGGTTATTTTGGGGAGAGGCACTAGATGCTATACTGAAAATGTGGTGCCTCTACTCCAAAAAACAGCCCCCCCCCCCTCAGAGCCCCAGATACCCGTGGATCAATTCTCCATGATTTTCTATGGGAATAAATCTCCATAGGGAATAACAGAGTTCCCAGCAGACATTTCCCTCCCCTCCCCCCGCTTTCTGACGACCATGAAGCGGGGGGAGGGCCTCCAAACCGGGGGACCCCTGCCCCCACCTGGGGATTGGCAACCCTATCTCTCCCTCCCTCTGTGTGTGTGTACTTGAGACCATGAGTTATCACATCCTGGTAAAAACAGTCTTCAGAACCTGTATTCAGACAGGCAGTGATGAGCCACAGTTTCGACGTGCTGGGGGGAACCGTAAGACACGTCCGTATTGTACAGAGGATGGGGGACCGCTTTGGAAGGTGGACTCTACGGCTCTGGGCCCTAAGGAGGTCCCTCCCCTTTTAGTCCTTACCCCACCCAAGCTCCACCTCCAAATTCTCCAGGTATTTCCGTGCAGGAGTTGGCAACCCTGCAAATGGAATGCTTCATGAGCCCACCTGCAACTTTACGCCAGTGGTTCATTCCTATGAGTCACGTTCCTTAATAGGACCTCACCCTTCTCTGACCAGTGACTTCCTCGAAGTTCTGCCTGGTGAAAATAGCCCTGCCAGTCAACAAAAGAAAAATCTGAAAAATCCAGACAGAGAAGCCTTTTAAAGCTTTCTCCCTTCATACCGCAAGTCTCCCAACTCGCTTTTGTTGGTATGGACAGGACGTTGTAAGCTGTGTTCCCTCGAAGGTGAGTTAGCATGATCTAGCTCACAGATTTTTTTAGCCTCCCGCTCACACATTTTTGTGAAAATGGCCCCAGAACACAATAATTTATGCAGTAGCTCACATCTTTCATGCCAGTAGCTCACAAAATAGCATTTTTGCTCACAAGACTCTGCAGCTTAGCGGGAACATTGCTTGTAACAGACAGACAGGCAGGCAGGCAGGCAGACAGAAATAGATAGATAGATAGATAGATAGATAGATAGATAGATAGATAGATAGATAGATAGATAGATAGATAGATAGATAGATAGATAGATAGATAGATAGATAGATGGATGGATGGATGGATGGATGGATGGATGGATGGATGGATGGATGGATGGATGGATAGATAGATAGATAGATAGATAGATAGATAGATAGATAGATAGATAGATAGATAGATAGATAGATAGATAGATAGATAGATAGATAGATAGATAGATAGATGGATAGATGGATGGATGGATGGATGGATGGATGGATGGATGGATGGATAGATAGATAGATAGATAGATAGATAGATAGATAGATAGATAGATAGATAGATAGATAGATAGATAGATAGATAGATAGATAGATAGATAGATAGATAGATAGATAGATAGATAGATAGATAGACAGACAGATAGACAGATTCCAAGAAGCCATTAGGGGTGAGTCATTCCCTTGCCCTTCCATCCAGATGGGCATAGGGTTGCCAATCCCCAGGTGGAGGCAGGGGATTCCCCGGTTTGGAGACCCTTCCCCTTGCTTCAAGGGGGAGGAAAATGTCTGCTGGGCACTCCATTATACTGTATGGAGACCGATGCCCATAGGTTATAATGGAGAATTGATCCGCAGGTATCTGGGGCTCTGGGGGCCCCTGCTTTTTTGAGGCAGAGGCTCCAAATTTGCAGCATAGCATCGGATGCCTCTCCTCCAAAACCCCTCTAAGTTTCCAAAAGATTGGGCTAGGGGATCCAATTCTATGAACCTCCAACGAAGGTACCCCTATCCTTCATGATTTCCAATGGAGGGAAGGCATTTAAAGGGTGTGCGGCCCCTTTAAATGTGATGGCCAGAACTCCCTTTGGAGTTCCATTATGCTTGCCACACCCTTGCTCCTGGCTCCGCCCCCGAAGTCCCCAGATATTTCTTAAATTGGATCTGGCAATGCTAGATTGGCACCATCACCATGGCAACTGGGGCAAATGGCTTGGAAGCATGAGTCAGGGGGATGGGGGGGATAAGTCAACCCTTTCCTTCTTCTTGGCTGATTTGGTGTTAAGGAACACCCATCCCCCATACGATGTGCAGGTTTCCATTTTTTAGCCCCAGATTTTCATTTTAAGCTACAGCCAGAAGACCATATCAAGAGCAGCACCATTCGGAGCAATCCGAGGTTTGTCAGTTGCTTTCTCCCACATGTGCCGAATTTGAAAGTATCTGTACAAGGCACAGGCTTCATTTTGGGCAGGAGCTCCCACGAGCAGAGCCCTGGAACCTCTAAATTTTATTGTGCACTTACTCCCCACTCCTCCACTTGCAGCTGCTGGAATGGCCTTGGGTCAGTCATAGCTCTGGCAGAGGCTGTCCTTGAAAGGGCAGCTGCTGGGAGAGCTCTCTCAGCCCCACCCGCCTCTCAGGGTGTCTGTTGTGGGGGAGGAAGGTAAAAGAGATTGTGAGCCGCTCTGAGACTCTGAGATTGAGAGTATAGGGCAGGATATAAATCCAATATCTTCTTCTTCAATATCTTCCTCTTTCTTACCCACCCGCCCCCCCCCCAAAAAAAAAAATTGCTTCTGGGATCCATTGTTCAAACTCCCTGAGAGAATTTTGCTCAAATCTAAGATTTGATAAACTTCCTACTATTTCTTCCCACAAAAATGGGGAAATAACCAAAACGGATGGAAATCTTCAGATTTGGTGTTAAGGACGGAAATCTTCATCATGCCCCTGTGGCCAGGAGAAAGACATTTAAAAAGTACGACGGGAGTAAGGTTTTATGATGACAATTCTAATTTAAGAAGCATTTTAAGGTAGATGCTGAGCAGATAGAATTGAGTACACCTTCCACAGATGTCAGGAGCATGTGACGTATACCAGGGATGGCCAACGGTAACTCTCCAGATGTTTTTGCCTACAAGTCCCATCAGCCCCAGCCATGGGCCATGCTAGCTGGGACTGATGGGAGTTGTAGGCAAAAAACATCTGGAGAGCTACTGTTGGCCACCCCGGCGTATACAGATGAGTTGTGCAAATGAGTTGTGCTAATGAGCTCCAACATAAGGCAGATACAATGTGTAGAACAGGGCAGCTTAGGCAGTTTAGGTTGTTGAACCCTGTTCTTATCAGGAGAAGACCTCCGCCTCCATACCCTGTTGGCCATGCAGAGGAACTGGTTGGCCACTATGTGAGGCAGGATGCGGGACTAGATGGACTCTTATCTGTCCGATCAAGTAGGGCTTGTCTGATGTTCTTATCCAGAGAAGGCTTTGACTTCTATGTCTTCTTGTTAATCATACAGAGGAACTGGTTGGCCCAGCATCCTGTGTGAGACAGGATGCTGGATGAAATGGACCCTCACTGGTCTGATCCAGCAGGGCTCTTTCTGATGTCCTTATGAAGGCCTCAGTCTCTCTGCCCTGTTGTTGGCCCTCCAGAGGAACTGGCTGGCCACTGTGTGAGAGAGGATGCTGGACTAGATGGACCCTCACTGGTCTGATCCAGCAGGACTCTTCTGGCGTTCTTATCAGGCCAAGGCTTCAGCCTTTCTGCCCTGTAGAGCCAGTTAGCCAGTTTGGTGTAGTGGTTAAGTGCGCGGACTCTTATCTGGGAGAACTGGGTTTGATTCCCCACTCCTCCACTTGCAGCTACTGGAATGGACTTGGGTTGGCACCGTATTGTTAGCCACCCTGAGCCTGCTTCGGCAGGGGAGGGCGGGGTACAAATAAAATTTATTATTATTATTATTATTATTATTATTATTATTATTATTATTATTATTATTATTATTATTATTATTATTGGCCAGTTTGGTGTAGTGGTTAAGTGCATGGGCTCTTATCTGGGAGAACTGGGTTTTATTCCCCAATCCTCCGCTTGCAGCTGCTGGAATGGCCTTAGGTTACCCAGTTTGGTGTAGAGAGCCAGTTTGGTGTAGTGGTTAAGTGTGTGGACTCTTATCTGGGAGAACTGGGTTTGATTCCCCACTCCTCCACTTGCACCTACTAGCATGGCCTTGGGTCAGCCAAAGCTCTGGCAGAGGTTGTCCTTGAAAGGGCAGGTGCTGTGAGAGCCCTCTCCAGCCCCACCCACCTCACAGGGTGTCTGTTGTGGGGGAGGAAGGGAAAGGAGATTGTGAGCCGCTCTGAGACTCTTTGGAGTGGAGGGCGGGATATAAATCCAACATCTACCTCGCAGGGTGTCTGTTGTGGGGGAGGAAGGTAAAGGAGATTGTGAGCCGCTCTGAGACTCTTTGGAGTGGAGGGCGGAATATAAATCCAATATCTTCTTCTTCTTCTTCTTCTGTAGTTGGCCCTCCATAGTAACAGGCAGCCTACTGAGTGAGACATACGGTTGCCAAGTCCAATTTAAGAAATATCTGGGGTCTTTGAGGGTGGAGCCTGGAGACTTTGGAGGTGGACCCAGGAGATGTTGGGGATGGAGCCAGAAGCAAGGTTGTGACAAGCATCATTGAACTCCGAAGGGAGTTCTGGCCACCACATTTAAAGGGGCTGCACACCTTTTAAATGCCTTCCCTCCATTGGAAATAATGAAGGATACGGGCACCTCCTTTGGGGGCTCATAGAATTGGACCCCCTGGTCTAATCGTTTTGAAACTTAGAGGGTATTTTGGGGAGAGGCACTGGATGCTACGCTGAAATTATTTCAAAAAACAGCCCCACTAGGGCCCCAGATACCCATGGATTAATTCTCCACTATACCCTATGGGAATCAGTCTGAATAGGGAATAATGGTGTGCCCAGCAGACATTTCCCTCCCCCCCCCACTTTCTGATGACCCTGAATCGGGGGGAGGGCCTCCAAACCGGGGGATCCCCTGCCCCCACCTGGGGATTGGCAATCCAAGTGAGACAGGAAGCTACACTCCATAGACCACTGGTGTGATCCAACAGGGCTCTTCTGGTGTCCTTATGGTGTCTGGTGTCCTCAGTCTCTCTGCCCTGTTGTTGGCCCTCCAGAGGAACTGGCTGGCCACCATGTGAGAAGACAGGATGCTGGATTAGATGGACCCTCTCTGGTCTGATCCAGCAGGGCTCTTCTGATGTTCTTCTCTGGGGAAGACCTTGGCCTCTCTGCCCTGTTGTTTGCCTTCCATAGGAACTGGCTGGCCACTGTGTGAGACAGGATGCTGAACTAGATGGACCCTTACTGGTCTGATCCAGCAGGGCTCTTCTGATGTTCTTCTCTGGGGAAGACCTCAGCCCCTCTGCCCTGTTGTTGGCCCTCCAGAGGAACTGGCTGGCCACTGTGTAAGAGAGGATGCTGAACCAGATGGACCCTTACTGGTCTGATCCAGCAGGGCGCTTCTGATGTTCTTCTCTGGAGAAGGCCTCAGTCTCTCTGCCCTGTTGTTGGCCCTCCAGAGGAACTGGCTGGCCACTGTGTGAGACAGGATGCTGAACTAGATGGACCCTCACTGGTCTGATCCAGCAGGGCTCTTCTGATGTTCTTCTCTGGGGAAGACCTTGGCCTCTCTGCCCTGTTGTTTGCCTTCCATAGGAACTGGCTGGCCATTGTGTGAGACAGGATGCTGAACTAGATGGACCCTTACTGGTCTGATCCAGCAGGGCTCTTCTGATGTACTTCTCTGGGGAAGGCCTCAGTCTCTCTGCCCTGTTGTTGGCCCTCCAGAGGAACTGGCTGGCCACTGTGTAAGAGAGGATGCTGAAGCAGATGGACCCTTACTGGTCTGATCCAGCAGGGCTCTTCTGATGTTCTTCTCTGGGGAAGACCTCAGTCTCTCTGCCCTGTTGTTGGCCCTCCAGAGGAACTGGCTGGCCACTGTGTAAGAGAGGATGCTGAACCAGATGGACCCTTACTGGTCTGATCCAGCAGGGTGCTTCTGATGTTCTTCTCTGGGGAAGGCCTCAGTCTCTCTGCCCTGTTGTTGGCCCTCCAGAGGAACTGGCTGGCCACTGTATAAGAGAGGATGCTGAACCAGATGGACCCTTACTGGTCTGATCCAGCAGGGCGCTTCTGATGTTCTTCTCTGGAGAAGGCCTCAGTCTCTCTGCCCTGTTGTTGGCCCTCCAGAGGAACTGGCTGGCCACTGTGTGAGACAGGATGCTGAACTAGATGGACCCTCACTGGTCTGATCCAGCAGGGCTCTTCTGATGTTCTTCACTGGGGAAGACCTTGGCCTCTCTGCCCTGTTGTTGGCCCTCTAGAGGAACTGGTTGGCCACTGTGTGAGACAGAAGGCTGGACTAGACGGACCACTGGTCTGATCCAGCAGGGCTCTTCTGATGTTCTTATGAGGACCTCAGCCTCTCTGTCCTTTGTTGTTGACCTTCCGGAGGAAATGGTTGGCCACTGTGTGAGACAAGAGGCTGGACTATTTGGACTGCTGGTTTGATCCGGCAGGGCTCTTCTGATGTCCTTATGTACTTATCAAAGCACCTTCAAGCACCGTAGCTGAGTAATGGTTTTTGAGAAATTATCTTGACAGCCCGCCCTGCTTAGACATCTGGAACTCTCCGCTCGGTTGTTCTTTGATATTCTCAAGATTCCCCAAGCTGGGAGTGCTCTTTGTGTTAACCTGAAAATGCCAGACAAGTAAACTTTCTTCTCCCCCCCCCCCTTCTCTTGCTTTTCAAAGAGTTCCGGGGGGGGGGGAATCCTACTCTTCTTCTAACCCCTTCAGCTGCTCCGTCGTGTTCACTTTCAGGTTACTCGTTTCATCTGTGCAAGCGTCCCGCCTCCCGGAGAGAAAAGATAATAGCGGGTTTGGTTTCGGTGGAGCAAGAAAAGAAATATTTTACATCGAGTGGGTGACCTCGGGGCCAGCGCCTCGGAGCTGAGAATCGTCAGAGCTTTGGGAATTAGTCAGTGTTGGCGACAGAGCGCTCCGTCTTAATTACAGATGCCACGGCGGAGACATAATTAGAGACTCGAGGCTTAATCAAGCCGCGCACGCCGGGTCAAATAAGAGAACGGGTATCTGATTTGCTCTGTTTGCCTCGATGTGACAGTCAGGTAGAAAACCCTTTGAGCTACCGAGGCTAGGCGTATCTGGGGTTGCCATCTCTTGACTGGGGATTCCTTTATATTTATGAGTATGGGGAGGGCCAGGTTTGGGGAGGGGAGGGTTTAATGCCATTCAGTGTTTCCTCCATAGCAGCCATCTTCTTCCAGGGAACTGATCTCTTAGCATCTGGGAATCCAGGAATTCCAGGAGATCAGACATGATCCAGGAGAGATCCAGGGTCACTAAGCAGAGGCAGGCAATGTCTCTTGCCTTGAAAACCCTATAGCAGGGGTGCCTGGGGGCTGAATAAAACCCCTGGAGGGATCCTATGAGTCCCCTGAACAACTGGCTGTCCTCTGCTTTCTTCTCCCTCTCTCTTGCTCCCTTCCGCATCACAGCTTGCTTTGCCAGGCTTGCTCAATCGCACAGGAGCTACAGAGCAAAGACTCTGTTTTCTCCATTGCCTGAGGCTCCTCCCTTGGGCAGGAAGGGAGGGGAGGGATAGCTTGCTTCAAAGGAAGCTCCTGCTCTCTCCTTCCTTCCCCAGGGGACCAGGAGGGGGAGGAGCTTCAGCCAATAGAAGGAAGAGAGGCTTGGCTCAGTAGCTCTGCCGTGCGATTGAGAGATCCTGGATTGCATGGGAGAGATACAAAAAAAAAGCACCTTTAAGACCAACAAGTGCTACCGTTTTAAGCATGTTTTATTGGAAGGCTTTTCTTTTTAAAAATGGTGTTTGTCGGTGTCCTTTATAAAGTTTGTACCTCTGCTACCTGGCATTGCATTTAAGGTCTCATTTATGTCAGATCCGGCCCTGATCACAAATGAGTTCGACATCCCTGGCTTAGAGGGAGTATTGGTTGCAAGCATCTCTCAGAGGCGTGGTGGGCACTTGCATCAGGGGCGGGGGGTTTCCCATGCCAACCAGAGGCCTGGCAGCCCTCTTTGGCCCCCAATGAAAAAACTGTCTGGATCCAAACCAAAGGCTGGCTTTCACAGTAGCTTAAGAGTAGCTTAACAACAGCTTAACGGGAATTATAAGGTCAAGTTTGCTTCTTACCAGTTAAAAGGAAGAGAGACTGAGGGAAGCAGGGATTTCAGATGCCATCTATTTACAGAGTCCATCAGTCCGCTCGCCTGGAGGGTCAACGAACGAGTGCCTTAAATTTTTATTTGGTGGGATCGCCGTTTAAGAACATTCCTCATATCGAGATCATATTGGAGGAGGGAATTTCGGATCTGGGATTCGACCGCCACGGGAAATGAAATGGGAAATACGTTACAGCCTTCCATTCGGCAATATTGTGCTAGCCCTGGGCTGTTAGATTATGAAGTCCTGACGCAGCCAACGGTAAATCACGCAGATTTCAAGGGGAGGAGAGGAACGCAGCCCTCCCCCAGTGAAATCAACTGATCTTAAAGATAGTTCAGTTTGGCCACACTTGCTTTAGAATGAATGCCAGATGTTTGAGAGCTGCAAGACATGGATGCCAGACGTTTGAGAGCTGCAAGACATGAACGCCAGAAGTTTGAGAGCTGCAAGACATGAACGCCAGAAATTTGAGAGCTGCAAGACATGAACGCCAGAAGTTTGAGAGCTGCAAGACATGGATGCCAGATGTTTGAGAGCTGCAAGACATGAACGCCAGAAGTTTGAGAGCTGCAAGACATGGATGCCAGATGTTTGAGAGCTGCAAGACATGAACGCCAGAAGTTTGAGAGCTGCAAGACATGAACGCCAGATGTATGAGAGCTGCAAGACATGAACGCCAGAAGTTTGAGAGCTGAGAGACATGAACGCCAGAAGTTTGAGAGCTGCAAGACATGAACGTCAGATGTTTGAGAGCTGCAAGACATGAACGCCAGATGTTTGAGAGCTGCAAGACATGAACGCCAGAAGTTTGAGAGCTGAGAGACATGAACGCCAGAAGTTTGAGAGCTGCGAGACATGAACGTCAGAAGTTTGAGAGCTGCAAGACATGAACGCCAGAAGTTTGAGAGCTGCGAGACATGAACGCCAGAAGTTTGAGAGCTGCAAGACATGAACGCCAGATGTTTGAGAGCTGCAAGACATGAACGTCAGAAGTTTGAGAGCTGCAAGACATGAACGCCAGAAGTTTGAGAGCTGCAAGACATGGACGCCAGATGTTTGAGAGCTGCAAGACATGGACGCCAGATGTTTGAGAGCTGCAAGACATGGACGCCAGATGTTTGAGAGCTGCAAGACATGGACGCCAGATGTTTGAGAGCTGCAAGACATGAACGCCAGATGTTTGAGAGCTGCAAGACATGAACGCCAGATGTTTGAGAGCTGCAAGACATGAACGCCAGAAGTTTGAGAGCTGCAAGACATGAACGCCAGAAGTTTGAGAGCTGCAAGACATGAACGCCAGATGTTTGAGAGCTGCAAGACATGAATGCCAGAAGTTTGAGAGCTGCAAGACATGGACGCCAGATGTTTGAGAGCTGCAAGACATGAATGCCAGATGTTTGAGAGCTGCAAGACATGAACGCCAGATGTTTGAGAGCTGCAAGACATGAACGTCAGATGTTTGAGAGCCGCAAGGGAGGGAGGGAGACAAATGGACGGGGGGAAGGAAGAAGAGGTGGAAATAAAGCAACTTTAACTTGAAATGCATTCTCCAAGCTGCCAGCAGACTTGGCTTGGAGAAGGGATTTAAAGAGAGAAATGCCCTCTCCAAGCTGGCCAACAGGGCAGTGGGGACTTTGAGAGCCACACAATATGTGTGAAAGAACCACATGTGGCTCCCAAGCCACAGTTTGGCCACCCCTGGTGATTCAGGAGGGACAGATCTTTGGTAATCTGAAGTGTTTCAAAATGCAGTCAGATAACTGATTATTTGAAACGAAGGCAATTAGGCGAGCCTTTAATGGGTTTCATTTGCTCATCGCTTTGGTTCAAAGATGTATATCCCATTTCGCCGTCATTACAATGATGTGTAAAATGGTCCACCCTGGACATTAAAAGAACAAGAACTAATTATGATGAGCTGAAACTGAGCTAACGATCTGCAACAGCAACCAGGAGCCGCAGTGGGAAACTTTGTTCAGTCAGAAAAAAGCTTCCCAGTGAGGCGAGAGGACATCAGAATTACTTGGATGTGCCAGGGACGTGATGGAGGGAAGGCAGCATGGTAGAGCCTGAGCTATCTTGGAAGCTAAGTAGGATTGCCAGTTTGGTGTAGTGCAGGGCTGGCCAACGGTAGCTCTCCAGGTGTTGTTTGCCTACAGCTCCCATCAGCCCCAGCCATTGGCCATGCTGGCTGGGGCTGATGGGAGTTGTAGGCCAAAAAAACATCTGGAGAGCTACCATTGGCCACCCCTGGTGTAGTGGATTGCCAGTTTGGTGTAGTGGTGAAGTGTGCGGACTCTTATCTGGGAGAACCGGTTTTGATTCCCCCACTCCTCCACTTGCACCCGTTGGAATGGTGCGCACATCACGAGCATGTGCCTATTGTAAGAGGTGTAAGAAGTTGTTGTCGTAGCTTGACGTCAGTGGAAAAATGTTCTTGCCTTAAAAATCGGGACTGGCTCTATGAGAAAGCATTGTGCTATGAAACGCGGATCAGGGAGTCGACAGACACGTTAAGGACGTATCAACCTTTGGAGCCTTCTTCTATGGGGATTTGGTTCTTCTACTCCCCGAAGAAAATTGGTTGCCACATGAATGCATGGATTATTTATGAACTATTGGCATAGAACCTACCCCTTATGAGATCGGGAGATCCCCAGGCCCCACCTTATGAATTCTGTTGTTCACATGGTATCTTTATATTTGTTTGAAGAAATAGAGCTTGTTTATATCCATCTGCACAGTTTTTTGCTTATTGTGCTTAGTGTTTGGGGGGCAAGAGTGGGAGTGCTTCTGGCTCTGCTGGTGGACCTCCTGACGGCAACTGGGTTTTGGCCACTGTGTGACCTACTGGATGGGCTATTGGTCTGATCCAACATGGCTTCTCTGTATTCAAGGTGCTTGAAAGGCTGCAGTAGGAGGGCTTCTGGAGTCCGGGCCCTGCTGGTGGACCTCCTGACGGCAACTGGGTTTTGGCCACTGTGTGACCTACTGGATAGGCTATTGGTCTGATCCAACATGGCTTCTCTGTATTCAAGGTGCTTGAAAGGTGCAGTAGGAGGGCTTCTGGAGTCCGGGCCCTGCTGGTGGACCTCCTGACAGCACCTGAGTTTTGGCCACTGTGTGACCTACTGGATAGGCTATTGGTCTGATCCAACATGGCTTCTCTGTATTCAAGGTGCTTGAAAGGCTGCAGTAGGATGGCTTCTGGAGTCCTGGCCCTGCTGGTGGACCTCCTGACAGCACCTGAGTTTTGGCCACTGTGTGACCTACTGGATAGGCTATTGGTCTGATCCAACATGGCTTCTCTGTATTCAAGGTGTTTGAAAGGCTGCAGTAGGATGGCTTCTGGAGTCCTGGCCCTGCTGGTGGACCTCCTGACAGCACCTGAGTTTTGGCCACTGTGTGACCTACTGGATGGGCTATTGGTCTGATCCAACATGGCTTTTCTGTATTCAAGGTGCTTGAAAGGCTGCAGTAGGAGGGCTTCTGGAGTCCGGGCCCTGCTGGTGGACCTCCTGACGGCAACTGGGTTTTGGCCACTGTGTGACCTACTGGATAGGCTATTGGTCTGATCCAACATGGCTTCTCTGTATTCAAGGTGCTTGAAAGGCTGCAGTAGGATGGCTTCTGGAGTCCTGGCCCTGCTGGTGGACCTTCTGACGGCAACTGGGTTTTGGCCACTGTGTGACAGTGTTGGACTGGATGGGCCATTGGCCTGATCCAATATGGCTTCTCTTACATTCTTATGTTCTAAAGCTGATTTATCTTAAAATGTCTAGAGTAAAAGGGCTGGCCAGACTGTTGAGCTCTGTCCCGATGAGGAATGAGCTGCTGAGACTGCCAGCAGCCTGTCTGGAGAGAGATCTCCCTCATTTGGGCATGGCCACATCCAAAGCCTGTGTCTTTTGGGACTTTTCCTGTTTTCATGCAAAAGCACACATGCTGGAGAGCCGGCGGAGAAAGGGCCGGTGGCGTCGGCAGCAGCATGAGGGGTATCTCAGGATAGATATGGAGCTTTCCTTGGCTGGGTCAGGGAACAGAGTGTTTCCCGCTGGAGCGCAGCCCAGATTCCATAGATCTGAGCTGGGTTTTTCTTCTGGAAAAAAAGAGGTGCCATAACTCTCAAGAGGAAAATGAAGGGAAAACACACGGGGGCCCTTCATGAACTTCGAAACATTTTTTTGAGAATTTTGTTTCCACAAAGAGGTGCCGGAACTCCATTCCTGGAGAGCCAGTTTGGTGTAGTGGTGAAGTGTGTGGACTCTTATCTGGGAGAACCGGGTTTGATTCCCCACTCCTCCACTTGCAGCTGCTAGCATGGCCTTGGGTCAGCCATAGCTCTGGTAGAGGTTGTCCTTGAAAGGGCAGCTGCTGGGAGAGCCCTCTCCAGCCCCACCCACCTCACAGGGTGTCTGTTGTGGGGGAGGAAGGTGAAGGAGATTGTGAGCCGCTCTGAGACTCTTCGGAGTGGAGGGCGGGATATAAATCCAATATCTTCTTCTTCATTCCACCATATTCAAAGACAGCCAGTTTGGTGTAGTGGCTAAGTGTGCAGACTCTTATCTGGGAGAACCGGGTTTGATTCCCAACTCCTCCACTTGCAGCTGCTAGCATGGCCTTGGGTCAGCCATAGCTCTGGCAGAGGTTGTCCTTGAAAGGGCAGCTGCCGGGAGAGCCCTCTCCAGCCCCACCCACCTCACAGGGTGTCTGTTGTGGGGGAGGAAGGTACAGGAGATTGTGAGCCACTCTGAGACTCTTCGGAGTGGAGGGCAGGATATAAATCCAATATCTTCTTTTTTTCTTTCTGGAGAGCCAATTTGGTGTAGTGGTTAAGTGTGCGGACTCTTATCTGGGAGAACCTGGTTTGATTCCCCACTCCTCCACTTGCAGCTGCTGGAATGGCCTTGGGTCAGCCATAGCTCTGGCAGAGGTTGTCCTTGAAAGGGCAGCTGCCGGGAGAGCCCTCTCCAGCCCCACCCACCTCACAGGGTGTCTGTTGTGGGGGAGGAAGGTGAAGGAGATTGTGAGCCGCTCTGAGACTCTTCGGAGTGGAGGGCGGGATATAAATCCAATATCTTCTTCTTCATTCCACCATATTCAAAGACAGCCAGTTTGGTGTAGTGGCTAAGTGTGCAGACTCTTATCTGGGAGAACCGGGTTTGATTCCCAACTCTTCCCCATGCAGCTGCTGGAATGGCCTTGGGCAGTGGCAGGCTGGGTCGAAAAATATCGGTTGCCAGACGACCTAGGGGTCCCACCCACAATCAAACCTGGTTCTTCCAGATAAGAGTCCACACACTTAACCACTACACCAGACTGGCTCTCCACACCAAACTGGCTCTCTGGACAACTAAGAAAACACAGCAAAGGAACAGGTAACTGAAATAATCCGGTTTGGAGAAGGATTGGAGGGGGGGCACAATGATTGGCTACCGGGAGGGAGAGGTTGCTGTCTGATCATCCACTTTTAATCCGGTGAGAAACAGCAGTGAAAGCTGATTAAACTGTGCATCTGAACAGGCCCAGAAAGAAGCAAGAGAGAGGAATAATAATAATAATAATAATAAGTTTTATTTATATCCCGCCCTCCCCGCCGAAGCAGGCTCAGGGCGGCTAACAGGACATGGTATATACCATGATCAGTTATACAATTCATAAAAGATACAGTTAAAATACAGTTAAAAAGTTACATAAAAATTATAAAACCATAGTAAATTAAAGGTGCTACATTCAGTGGGATGTCTATCCACATGGCTAGATGTCACATTCAGAGTTCCCTATAAGCTTGTTGGAAGAGGGTAGTTTTGCAAGCCCTGCGGAACTGATTGAGGTCCCGCAGGGCTCGCACTTCCTCCAGTAGCTGATTCCACCAGTGGGGAGCCATTATTGAGAAGGCCTGCTCCCTCGTTACTTTCACTGTGGCCTCCTTTGGTCCAGGGATTTTTAGGAGACTTTGGGAGCTGGATCTCAGTGCTCCCTGGGGAGCATATGGAGAGAGGCGGTCCCTAAGGTAGGCAGGTCCTCGGCCATATAGGGCTTTAAGGTAATAACCAGCACCTTGTAGTGAACTCGGAATACAATTGGAAGCCAGTGCAGCTCCCTCAGCCCAGGCCGCACGTGTTCCCACCGAGGTAGTCCCACTAGCAGCCTGGCCACCACATTCTGCACTAGCTGCAATTTCCGAGTTCGGCACAAGGGCAGCCCCATGTAGAGGGCATTACAGTAGTCTAATCTCGAGGTGATCGTTGCATGGATCACTGTTGCTAGGTCTCTACATTCTAGGAAGGGGGCCACTGCCTTGCCCTTCTAAGATGAAAGAAGGCGGATTTAGCAGTGGCTGCTATCTGTGCCTCCATTGTCAGGGAGGGCTCCAGTAGCACTCCCAGGCTCTTGACCCTGCGCACTGGTATCAGTGACGCACCGTCAAAGACCGGTAGGGAGATCTCCCCCCCTAGCTCGCCGCGACCCATGCAAAGGACCTCTGTCTTCGCTGGATTCAGCTTCAGCCCACTCAGCTTAATCCAGTCTGCCACGGCTTGCAGCGCCCGGTCCAAATTTATAGGGGTGTCGGCAGTCCAGCCACCCATCAATAGATAGAGCTGAGGTGACCGTTGCATGGATCACTGTTGCTAGGTCGCTACATTCTAGGAAGGGAGCCAACTGCCTTGCCCTTCTGAGGTGGAAGAAGGAAGCAGACTTGCTTGTGGGCCTGATAGGAGCACTTCAAGGGCCTGAACCGGCCTATGGGCCACACGTTTGACACCCCTGCTCTAAGCCAAACACAACTGACCCATAATCCATCTATCCCAACGTTGCCTAGGAGAAGAGAAACATCTTTCCTGGCTCTGCTGCGAACCCTGCGGAGCCAGGGATCGAACCCGGGACCTTCTGCATGCAAGGCACTCTCTCTCCCTCTGAGCCACAGCCCTCCCTCTGCCCTGAGAGGCGCAGTCGATTGGCCATCTTGCCGGTTGGGGCTGTGATTGGGTGGGTGGGGATGACAAGCCCACAAAGAGCCGCACACGCGTGGCCCAAAATAACGAGGCATCGGCTGAAAAGAGACAAAAGGTTTGCCGGTCGGGGACCCGGCTGAAAGCGTCCCAGCGGAAGCGGCTCATTGTGCGAGGAAGCCCAGATCCGCTCATCAAGGTCGGGAGAACAAAGGCCGCCCTGTCCTCTCTTTGGCAGGAGGCGGATAGCAGACGGCATTGCAAAGCAGACCCATTCACATTGGCCTGGTTTTACCCACCCTCCCCTGCCCTCCCCAATTGTCTCTCCCCTGTTCTCTGAAGCGAAACAAGAACATCCTTTCGGAAGCCGTAACTTTTCCAGTTTGGCCAGAAACCAGGAGGGCCGAGCTGGTGTGCAAAAACTTTCAAGCAGGGCTTTTTTTTCTGTAGCAGGAACTCCTTTGCATATTACGCCACACCCTCCCTGATGTTGCCAATTCTCCTGGAGCTTACAGTAGGCCTTGTAAGAAGAGCCCTGTAAAATCATGGAGGATTGGCGACATCAGGGGGTGTGGCCTAATAGGCAAAGGAGTTTCTGCTTTAAAAAAAAATACCTGTTTTCAAGAAATCTTGTTATTTCAGGTTCGCTGGACAGAAGGGGAGACAGAACGAGGGCAAGGGGGGGGGAGGAGGAAGAGATGTCCCCGGCTGCTGTCAAAAATTATGAGAAATTATGTGCATTTTTTCACACGGAATCAGTCCGAGCAGAGCTGGGTCATGGCAAGTCAAGCCTGTTCCTTTTGGCAAACGATTGGGGTGGGGCTGGAAAAGGAAGCATTTGGGGAGGTCCGAAAAACTATTTTGGAGAATGCAAGTCAGCAGCTCCTGAAAATAGAGAAAAATGTGTATGAGGAAGGAAGGAAGGAAGGAAGGAAGGAAGGAAGGAAGGAAGGAAGGAAGGAAGGAAGGAAGGAAGGAAGGAAGGAAGGGAGGGAGGGAGGGAGGGAGGGAGGGAGAGAGGGCGGGAGGGAGAGAGAGAGAAGAAGAAAGAAAGAAAGAAAGAAAGAAAGAAAGAAAGAAAGAAAGAAAGAAAGAAAGAAAGAAAGAAAGAAAGAAAGAAAGAAAGAAAGAAAGAAAGAAAGAAAGAAAGAAAGAAAGAAAGAAAGAAAGAAAGAGAGAAAGAGAGAAAGAGAGAAAGAGAGAAAGAAAGAAAGAAAGAAAGAAAGAAAGAAAGAAAGAAAGAAAGAAAGAAAGAAAGAAAGAAGAAAGAAAGAAAGAAAGAAAGAAAGAAAGAAAGAAGATGATGATATTGGATTTATATCCTGCCCTCCACTCCGAAGAGTCTTAGAGTGGCTCACAATCTCCTTTACCTTCCTCCCCCACAGCAGACACCCTGTGAGGTGGGTGGGGCTGGAGAGGGCTCTCACAGCAGCTGCCCTTTCAAGGACAACCTCTGCCAGAGCTGTGGCTGACCCAAGGCCATTCCAGCAGGTGCAAGTGGAGGAGTGGGGAATCAAACCTGGTTCTTCCAGATAAGAGTCTGCACACTTAACCACTACACCAAACTAGCTTTCCTGGGTCTGCTTTGCTATGCCGTCTGCTATCTGCCTCCTTCCAAAGGAAGGAAGGAAGAGAGGAAGGAAGGAAAATAGATGCAAAGAGAGAAAGGTTGAAAGAAAGCAACTTCAAATGCATTCTCCAATCCGCCGCGTGTTTGGCTTGGAGAACTGATTTTAAAAGACAAATGCCTCCTCCATACTGGCCAACAGAACAGTGGGGGGTTCGAGAGCCACATGATATGTGTGAAAGAGCCACCTGTGGCTCCTGAGCCAAAGTTTGGCCACCCCTGGGTTAATTCATGAGCCAGAACACCTATCGACAGATGCACGAGTTCAGACTCATAAGCGCTTCTGCCTCAATGAAGTTGTTGAAGTTTAAGGGGCTATAAAACCTGTTATGGTTTCAGCTGCAGCAAAGAAATATGGCTACCAGTCTGGGATTTGCATAGATTGGTGTTCTGTTAGAACATATAAGAACATAATAGAAGCCCTGTTGGATCAGGCCAATGGCCCATCCAGTCCAACACTCTGTGTCACATAAGAACATAAGAGAAGCCCTGTTGGATCAGGCCAATGGCCCATCCTGTCCAGCACTCTGTGTCACATAAGAACATAAGAGAAGCCAAGTTGGATCAGGCCAGTGGCCCATCCAGTCCAACACTCTGTGTCACATAAGAACATAAGAGAAGCCCTGTTGGATCAGGCCAATGGCCCATCCAGTCCAACACTCTGTGTCACATAAGAACATAAGAGAAGCCCTGTTGGATCAGGCCAATGGCCCATCCAGTCCAACACTCTGTGTCACATAAGAGAAGCCCTGTTGGATCAGGCCAGTGGCCCATCCAGTCCAACACTCTGTGTCACATAAGAACATAAGAGAAGCCCTGTTGGATCAGGCCAATGGCCCATCCAGTCCAACACTCTGTGTCACATAAGAGAAGCCCTGTTGGATCAGGCCAGTGGCCCATCCAGTCCAACACTCTGGGTCACATAAGAACATAAGAGAAGCCCTGTTGGATCAGGCCAATGGCCCATCCAGTCCAACACTCTGTGTCACACAGTGGCAAAAAAAACCCCAAGTGCTATCAGGAGGTTCATCAGTTGGGCCAGGACACTAGAAGCCCTCCCACTGTGCCCCCCCCCCCCCAAGCACCAAGAATACAGAGCATCGCTGCCCCAGACGGAGAGTTCCAGCAATACTCTGTGGCTAATAGCCACTGATGGACCTCTGCTCCAGATGTTTATCCAATCCCCTGTTGAAGCTGGCTATGCTTGTTGAAAAATGAGCTGGGGTTGCTGGGGCAGTGCCTGATACCTGGCAAGAGACTTGTGGTAGGGACTCGGAGGGCCATGACACTAGGTTTGCAACCTCCTTTTCCTTTCCCTCTCCAAAAAAGACACCCTGTGAGGTAGGTGAGGCTGAGAGAGCTCTAAGAGAACAGATCTTGAGAACAGCTCTGCGAGAGCAAAGGCTGACCCAAGGCCATCCCAGCAGGTGCGAGTGGAGGAGTGGGGAATCCAACCCGGTTCTCCCAGATAAGAGAGCTCTGGCTGACCCAAGGCCGTTCCAGCAGCTGCAAGTGGAGGAGTGGGGAATCAAACCTGGTTCTCCCAGATAAGAGAGCTATGGCTGACCCAAGGCCATTCCAGCAGCTGCAAGTGGAGGAGTGGGGAATCCAACCCAGTTCTCCCAGATAAGAGAGCTCTGGCTGACCCAAGGCCATTCCAGCAGCTGCAAGCGGAGGAGTGGGGAATCAAACCCGGTTCCCCCAGATAAGAGAGCTATGGCTAACCCAAGGCCATCCCAGCAGGTGCGAGTGGAGGAGTGGGGAATCAAACCCGGTTCTCCCAGAAAAGAGTCCGCACACTTAACCACTACACCAAACTGGCTCTTTTATTGAGTACCTACGAGTTCCTGTATCATGAGAAAGGAAGAAAAGTAGTCCCTTCTCGACCTTCTCTATCCCAAAGCGAGAGTGTCCCCAGGAGATGTCTATCCAACCTGAAGACCTACAGCAAGACGGACTCTACCCACCCCCCCCCCCCTCCACACACACACACATTTGGTTCCATGGCTGAACAACTCACCCCAGTAGGAAGTTTCTCCTATTGTTAGGGTTGCCAATCCCCAGGTGGGGACAGGGGATCCCCAGTTTGGAGGCCTTCCCACGGCTTCAGAGTCATCAGAAAGCGGGTGGGCAGGGAGGGAGGGAAATATCTGCTGGGCACTCCATTTTTCCCTATGAAAACTGATTCCCATAAGGTACGTATAATGGTGAATTGATGTGTGCGTATCTGGGGCTCTGGGGAGGGGGTCTGTTTTTTGAGGTAGAGGCACTAAATTTTCAGCATAGCATTCGGTGCATCTCCTCAAAATGCCCTCCACGTTTCAGAAATACTGGACCAGGGGATCCAATTCTATGAGCTATTAGCCACAGTGTGTGTGTATATATAAAAAAATTTGTCACTGTGTGACACAGAGTGTTGGACTGGATGGGCCATTGGCCTGATCCAACATGGATTCTCTTATGTTCTTATGAGCCCCAAAAGAAGGCTCATTATTTCCAGTGGAGGGAAGGCATATAAAAGGTGTGTGGTCCCTTTATATGTGATGGCCAGAACTCCCTTTGAAATGCAATTATGCTTGTCATAACCTTGCTTCTGGCTCCACCCCAAAGTCTCCTGGCTCCACCCCCAAAGTCTCCTGGCTCCACCCCCAAAGTCTCCAGATATTTCTTAAATTGGACTTGGCAACCCTACCTATTATTCCTCTGAATCCAACCCTTCCACATGAGGCTTTGGTTCCAAGCCAAACCGTCTTTCCAGAAGTTTTATGGCTAAGTCTGATCTGCATATGCATGAGGATTTCGACAGAGCCGGGGGTTCAGATCCAAGTTCACATTCTTTGACAACCAAGGGAGAGCAGAACTTCCAAAGCTGGAAAAACAACCGCAAATAATAACCTTGGGAAACACTCATAAACCACCGTGTTTTCTCCAAGTCTCCCTGCAAAGAGCTGGAGCATCTGTCGCCGTCGGTGGTTGGTTGGTTTGCCTGGATAGGGTTGCCAAGTCCAATTCAAGAAACGTCTGGGGACTTTGGGGGTGGAGCCAGGAGACATTGGGGGTGGAGCCAGCAGCAAGGTTGTGAGAAGCATCATTGAACTTCAAAGGGAGTTCTGGCCATCACGTTTAAAGGGACTGCACACCTTTTAAATGTCTTCCCTTCATTGGAAATCATGAAGGATAGGGGCGCCTTCTTTTGGGGCTCATAGAATTGAACCCCCTGGTCCAATCTTTTTGAAACTTAGAGGGTATTTGGGGGAGAGGCACTGGAGGCTATGCTGAAAATTTGGTGCTTTTACCTCTAAAAACAGCCCCCCAGAGCAATGTTCCCTCTAAGCTGCAAAGTCTCGTGAGCAAAAATTCTACTTCGTGAGCTACTGGCATTACAGTTGTGAGCTCCTGCATAAAGGAGTGTGCTCTGGGGTCGTCCTTCCTGAGCTAAGACAAACGTGTGAGCCGGAAGCTAAAAATCTGTGAGCTAACTCACGCTAACTCAGCTTAGAGGGAACACTGGTGACAAGCATAATTGAACTCCAAAGGGAGTGCTGGGCATCACGTTGAATGGAACTACGTGCCTTCCCTCCATTGGATAAAACGAAGGCGAGGGGCACCTTCTTTGGGGGCTCATAGAATTGGACCCCCTGATCCAATCTTTTTGAAACATGGGGGATATTTTGAGAAGAGGCATCGGATGCTATGTGGAAATTATGGTGCCTCTTCATCAAAAAACAGCCCCCCCAGAGCCCCAGATCAATTATACCTTATAGGAATCAGTCGCCATAGGGAGTAAAGGAGTGCCCAACAGACATTTCCCTCCCCATTTTCTGATGACCCTGAATCAGGGGGAGGGCCTCTGAACCAGGGGGAGGGGATCCCCTGCCCCCACCTGGGGACTGGCACCCCCATGCCTGGACTCCTTCCCACTCCCTGATGTCAGGTCACATTTTTCCCCAGCAAAGGAAGCATTTTCCAGCGTCTTTTCTCAGTTTCAAAGGAAATATTCTGATTCAAAGTGATGTTTCATCTCGTGGGGCTTTAGGGCCGGACAAGGAGTGTGTGAAGTCTGAGGGGGGAAGAGGAGGAGGGCGACGTACTGAAAGCAAAGTGGTGGTCAAAGCAATTTTTGATATTAAGGAGTTCCTGACTTCCCCAAGCCATCAAAAAAGAAACCCCAGGAGGCAGAACTACGGAGTTTGGCTTCCTTTTGAAGGAGGGTTGTTCTTTTCCCCTCAGACTTACTCTTTTACATGATGGACATAAAATAGTCAAAAGGGAGTATCAGTTTCTTCAATAAAAGAACTAGGGCGGAACTGAAAGAAGGAGCGTCTTCCACGAACCCCTGTTGTCTCTGCAAAAAGTGCCCCCTAGTTCCTAGTTCATGATTTAAGGAGCCCCGTGGCGCAGAGTGGTAAAGCTGCAGTACTGCAGTCCAAGCTCTCTGTTCACGACCTGAGTTCGATCCCGGCAGAAGCTGGGTTCAGGTAGCCAGCTTAAGGTTGACTCATAAGAACATAAGAGAAGCCATGTTGGATCAGGCCAAGGGTCCATCCAGTCCAACACTCTGTGTCACACAATGGCCAATATATGTGTGTGTGTGTGTATATTATACATATAGACACATATACACACACACACACATATATATACACACCGTGGCTAATAGCCACTGATGGACCTCTGCTCTATACTTTTATCCAATCCCCTCTTAAAGCTGGCTATGCTTGTAGCCACCACCACCTCCTGTGGCAGTGAATTCCACATGTTAATCACCCTTTGGGTTAAGAAGTACTTCCTTTCATCCGTTTTAACCCGACTGCTCAGCAATTTCATTGAATGCCCACGAGTTCTTGTATTGTGAGAAAGGGAGAAAAGTACTTCTTTCTCTATTTTCTCCTTCCCATGCATAATCTTGTAAACCTCTATCATGTCACCCCACAGTCGGCGTTTCTCCAAGCTAAAAAGCCCCAAGCGTTTTAACCTTTCTTCATAAGGAAAGTGTTCCAAACCTTAAATCATTCTAGTTGCCCTTTTCTGCACTTTTTCCAATTCTATAATATCCTTTTTGAGGTGCGGTGACCAGAATTGTACACAGTATTCCAAATGAGACCGCACCATCGATTTATACAGGGGCATTATGATACTGGCTGATTTGTTTTCAATTTCCTTCCTAATAATTTCCAGCATGGCGTTGACCTTTTTTATTGCAATTGCACACTGTCTTAACATTTTCATTGACCCCAGTGATCTTTCTCTTGGTCAGTCTCTGCCAGTTAACAACCCATCAACTTGTATTTGTAGCTGGGATTCTTGGCCCCAATGTGCATTACTTTGCACTTGGCCACACTGAACCTCATCTGCCACGTTGACGCCCACTCACCCAGCCTCAACAGATCCCTTTGGAGTGCCTCACAATCCTCTCTGGTTCTTACCACCCTGAACAATTTAGTGTCATCTGCAGACTTGGCCACTTCACTGCTCACGCCCAACTCTAAATCATTTATGAACAAGTTAAAGAGCATGGGACCCAGTACTGAGCCCTACAGCACCCCACTGCTTACCGTCTTCCACTGTGAAGACTGCCCATTTATACTCACTCTCTGCTTCCTATTAATTAGCCAGTTTTTGATCCACAAGAGGACCTGTCCTTTTACTCCATGACTCTTGAGCTTACTAAGGAGCCTTTGATGAGGAACTTTATCAAAAGCTTTCTGTTCTGAAACAACATCTATTGGGTCCCCTTTGTCCACATGTTTGTTCACCCCCTCAAAGAACTGTAACAGGTTAGTGAGGCAAGATCTTCCCTTACAGAACCCATGCTGAGTCTTCCTCAATAACCCGTGTTCATCAATGTGCCTACTCATTCTGTCCTTGATAATGCTTTCTACCAACTTTCCCGGTATTGAAGTCAGACTGACTGGCCTGTAATTTCCCGGATCTCCTCTGGAACCCTTTTTAGATGGGGGTGACATTTGCTACGTTCCAGTCCTCAGGAACGGAGGCAGATTTCAATGAAAGATTACAGATTTTTATCAGGAGATCCACAAGTTCAACTTTGAGTTCTTTCAGAACTCTTGGATGTATGCCATCTGGACCTGGTGACTTATTCGTTTTTAATTTGTCAGTTGTAGGACCTCCTCTCTTGTCACCTCAATCTGACTCAGGTCTTTCAACACCCCTTCCAAAATTAGTGGTTCTGGAGCAGGCAGACACTTCTCATCTTCCACAGTGAAGACTGAGGCAAAAAATGCATTCAGTTTCTCAGCTATTTTCCTATCCTTCTTCAGTAATCCTTTTACCCCTTGGTCATCCAAGGGCCCCACTGCCTCCCTAGCTGGTTTCCTGCTTCTAATATATTTGAAGAAATCTTTATTGTTGGTCTTTATGTTTTTTGCAATATGCTCCTCATAGTCCCTTTTTGCCTGCCTGATCACAGTCTTGCATTTGATTTGCCACAGCCTGTGTTCCCTTTTATTAATCTCACTTGAACTAGCTTTCCACTGCTTAAAGGAGTCCTTCTTACCTTTTACAGCTTCCATTATTTTGTTTGTTAACCATGAAGGCCTTTTCTTATACCTGTTTGTGCCTTTCCTAACTTGTGGTATATATTTTATCTGAGCTTCTAGGATAGTAGTTTTAAATAGCCTCCAAGCTTCCCCAAGGGTTTTGACCGTATTTACTTTTCCTTTCAGTTTCCTCTTCACATGCCTCCAATGGCCCATCCAGTCCAACACTCTGTCACACAATGGCCAATATGTGTGTTTGTGTGCGTGTGTGCGTGTGTATGTATATATATATATATATATATATATATATATATATATATATATATATATATATATACACACACACACACATATACATACATACATATACACACATACACACACACATATATATACCGTGGCTAATAGCCACTGATGGACCTCTGCTCTATACTTTTATCCAATCCCCTCTTAAAGCTGGCTATGCTTGTAGCCACCACCACCTCCTGTGGCAGTGAATTCCACATGTTAATCACCCTTTGGGTGAAGAAGTACTTCCTTCTATCCGTTTTAACCTGACTGCTCAGAAATTCCATCGAATGCCCACGAGTTCTTGTATTGTGAGAAAGGGAGAAAAGTACTTCTTTCTCTACTTTCTCCATCCCATGCATAATCTTGAAAACTTCTATCATGTTACTCCGCAGTCGACGTTTCTCCAAGCTAAAGAGCCCCAAGCGTTTTAACCTTTCTTCATATGGAAAGTGTTCCAACCCTTTAATCATTCTGGTTGCCCTTTTCTGCACTTTTTCCAATGCTCTAATATCCTTTTTCAGGTGCGATGACCAGAATTATACACAGTACATTCACAGTACAGTACAATCCACAGTACCATGGAGTACAATGCCAGTCTACTGAGAAAAGCAGCCATTTTCTCCATGGGGACTGGTCCCTTTACGGGTGACAAGTTGTAATTTCAGAGGAACCCCACCCTGGCTCCCACCAGGAGGCTGGCATCCAGGCCAGTAGAGCCCCATGGAATCCACAGGGCCCAGCCTCCTTGTGGATTTGACAGGCCCCCTTCTCAAGCCTTGTCTTTCCCCTCCCTCTCAGGACTAGGGTTGCCAATCCCCAGGTGAGGGCAGGGAATCCCCTGGTTTGGAGGCCCTTTGCCCGCTTCAGGGTCATCAGAACGCAGGGCAGGGGGAAGGAAATGTCTGCCCAACACTCCATTATTCCCTATGGAGACTGATTCCCATAGGGAATAATGAAGAATTGATCTGCGGGTATCTGGGACTCGGGGGGGGGGCTGTTTTTTGATGTAGAGGCACCAAGTTTGCAGCATGGCATCCAGTGCCTCTCCTCAAAACACCTTCCAAGTTTCAAAAAGATTGGAGCAGGGGGTCCAGTTCTATGAGCCCCCAAAGAAAGTGCCCCCATCCTTCATTGTTTCCAACGTAGGGAAGGCGTTTCAAAGGCGTGCAGTCCCATTAAATATGATGGCCAGAACCCTCTTTGGAGTTCAGTTCTGCTCGTCACGGTCTTTCTCCTGGCTCCACCCCCAGTGTCTCCTGGCTCCACCCCCAAAGTCCCCAGATATTTCTTGAATTGGACTTGGCAACCCTACGCGGGACCCCTTATCCCATTCGCCTCAGCACTTAAAGCAGCTAGCAGCACCAGCAAGCTCTCCCCTGAAGCACTCCGAGCAGAGTCGGGTGGGCGGGCAGATTCCGAAAGACGGGTGGGCAGGTGAACAGCTAGCCCCACCCCCTGCTCCCAGCAGCCCTTAGTCCTGCCATGAAGAGTTGGGGGTTCCATGAGTTGCCTTGTTTTCCACCGCCATGACCCTGAATGGTAAGTTCTTGGGTGGGTGGGAGGAGAGGCCCCTAGATTGCACAGGCTGCCAGGGCAGCTAGAATCTTTTGGAGGGGGAGGGGAGGAAGGGTGGCCAGGACATGTCTCCTGGTTGGGGAAGGGTGCAGGGAAGAAGAAGAAGAAGATGATGATGATGATGATGATGATGATGATGATGATGATGATGATGATGATGATGATGATGATGATGATGATATTGGATTTATATCCCGTCCTATACTCTGAATCTCAGAGTCCCAGAGCGGTCTACAATTGCTGAGCAGTCGGGTTAGAACGGATAAAAGGAAGTCCTTCTTCACCCAAAGGGTGATTAACATGTGGACTTCACTGCCACAAAAGGTGGTGGCGGCTACAAGTGTAGCCAGCTTCAAGAGGGGTTTGGTTAAAAATATGGAGCAGAGGTCCATCAGTGGCTATTAACCACAGCATATTATTGGAACTGTCTGGAGCAGTGATGCTCTGTATTCTTGGTGCTGGGGGGGGGGGGGGGGGCGGAGCAAAGTGGAAGGGCTTCTAGCCGCACTTGTGAACCTCTTTTCCTTTTTGGCCACTGTGTGACACAGAGTGTTGGACTGGATGAGCCATTGGCCTGATCCAACGTGGCTTCTCTTATGTTCTTATGTGACACAGAGTGTTGGACAGGATGGGCCATTGGCCTGATCCAACAGGGCTTCTCTTATGTTCTTCTGTGACACAGAGTATTGGACTGGATGGGCCTCTGGCCTGATCCAACAGGGCTTCTCTTATGTTCTTCTGTGACACAGAGTATTGGACTGGATGGGCCTCTGGCCTGATCCAACAGGGCTTCTCTTATGTTCTTATGTGACACAGAGTGTTGGACTGGATGGGCCATTGGCTTGATCCAACATGGCTTCTCTTATGTTCTTATGTGACACAGAATGTTGGACTGAATGGGCCACTGGCCTGATCCAACAGGGCTTCTCTTATGTTCTTATGTGACACAGAGTGTTGGACTGGAGGGGCCATTGGCCTGATCCAACATGGCTTCTCTTATGTTCTTATGTGACACAGAGTGTTGGACTGGATGGGCCATTGGCCTGATCCAACATGGCTTCTCTGATGTTCTTATGTGACACAGAGTGTTGGACTGGATGGGCCATTGCCTGATCCAACATGGCTTCTCTTATGTTCTTACCTCCCGTCCCCCCCCCACACACACACACACAGCAGACACCCTGTGAGGCAAGTGGGGCTGAGAGAGCTTTTACAGCAGCTGCCCTTTCAAGGACAACTCCTACGAGAGCTCTGGCTGACCCAAGGCCATTCCATCAGCTGCAAGTGGAGGAGTGGGAATCAAACCCAGTTTTCTCAGATCAGAGTCCATGAACTTCACCACGACACCATACTGGAAAGCAGGGAAATGGGGAGGAGCGCAGAGCCACAAATCATCCTTCTTGGGAACTTCGGAACTGGAAGTTGATCGTTGCAGGCTGAACTCCAGGAAAGGTAGAAGGGGAATCGGAGCTGACATGCAATTTAAATCACACGCCGGAGGAGGGAGGGAGAGGTGTGGCCTGCAGCCTCTCCAGCTTCTTGGTCTCACCCCCATGGCCTCCCCGTTGTGGCCCCCTCCCCTTCTGACTCTTAGCTACAGGACTGCTGGCAACCCTACTACTCAGAGTGGCAGTGGCTGTCCGGGGTCTGTCTTTCACATCACCTACAGCCTGATCCCTTTGAATTGGTGATGCTGGAGACTGAACCCGGGTCTCTGTCCCTGAGCCGCGGCCTCTTCCCGACTCAGCCTCTGAGCTTCTATAGCCAAACCCACTCTCCCTGACGCTGGTTTTTGCCTGCTCTGTCTTCTCGCCAGGACATATGGATCACTTCACACAGCAGCAGAGAGCAAAGATCGAAACTGGACACGCTGCCCGCAGCAGCACGACAGCTGGCATTCCCCAGGCCTTCGACAATGGCCATTTGGTTTGCCAGTCCCATAGTTCCCATCTCACAAAGCTGAAAGAGGCCAGGAGAGAGAGAGACAGTCAGAGACACAGAGAGAGAGAGACAGACAGACAGAGACACAGAGAGAGAGACAGACAGACAGAGACACACACACACAGAGACAGACAGACAGAGAGACAGACAGACAGAGACACACACAGAGAGACAGACAGACAGAGACACAGAGAGAGAGACAGACAGAGAGAGACAGACAGACAGACAGAGACACAGAGAGAGACAGAGACAGAGAAACAGAGAGACCGACAGACAGACAGAAACACAGAGAGAGAGAGACAGAGACACACACAGAGAGAGAGAGAGAGGCACAGAGAGAGAGACAGAGACACACACAGAGAGACACAGAGAGAGAGAGACAGAGACACACACAGAGAGAGAGAGAGAGAGAGAGACAGAGAGAGAGAGAGAGAGAGAGAGACACCCACACACGCAAGCACACAGACAGACAGACAGAAAGGGAGAGAGACACAGAGAGACAAACAGAGAGATTCAGAGAGAGAGAGACAGAGTCAGAGAGAGAGACAGAGACACAGAGAGAGAGAGACAGAGACACACACACAGAGACACAGAGAGAGAGAGACAGAGACACACACAGAGAGAGAGAGAGACAGAGAGAGAGAGAGAGAGAGAGACACACACACAAGCACACAGACAGACAGACAGAGACACAGAGAGAGAGACAGACAGAAAGGGAGAGAGACACAGAGAGACAAACAGAGAGATTCAGAGAGAGAGAGACAGAGTCAGAGAGAGAGAGAATCTCTCTCATGCACAAACACACATGCAGAACCAGAAGGAAGATCTTCATCTTTTAATTGTCGTTTTGGATTTTTATATTACCAATCCACAAATACAAGGCAAGGCCTAAATATCGAATGCCATCGTTTAACTAAAAAAAAGCCAGTCATGAAACTGAGTCCAGTGGCACCTTAAAGACCGCCAAAGCTTTATTTGGGTGTGCGCACGGAAGCTTCTACCCTGAAAAAGAAACTTTGCCGGTCTTATAAATGATGCTGGACTCAAACTTTATTCAGACCAACACGGCTACGCGGGGGGGGAAAGTGTTGCAATAAAACAAATCATCAAAACCAGAACACAATTAGCCAAACGGAGCAGCATCCATCACTGACTTCTGCAAGACTGGCTACAAAAACACAGTTTCATTCCGTTCAGCACAAAGGGACTTCTCGGGTCAAACGTTCTGTGCATTTGGAGGTTTTGAGGGAAATGCCCCCTAATCCCTTGCAGAAGTGCACCAGTGATGTGATTCTTCCAGGAAATTCCAAATTCGGGCTTGAATGTCCACTGGGCACTTCATTATACCTTATGGAGACTGGTACCCATAGGATATAACAGAGAATCGATCCATGGATATCTGGGGCTCTGGTGGAGTGGCAGCATAGCATCTAATGCCTCTCCTCAAAACACCCTCCAAGTTTCAAAAAGATTGGACCAGCGGGTCCAATTCTATGAGCCCCCCCCCCAAAGAAGGTGCCCCTATTCTTCATTATTTCCAATGGAGGGACACATTTAAAAGGAACACACCCTTTAAACATGATGGGCAAAACTCCTTTCAAAGTTATGCTAGCCACAACCTTCCTCCTGGCTCCACCCCCAAAGTCCTGGCTCCACCCCCAACGTCCCCAGATATTTCCTGAGTTGGACCTGGCAACCCTATCTTGAAGTTATTAGACTGACATAAGGACAAACTGTTAACAATAGAAGGCAAATACACTGTGTACCATCCTGGACTATGTCGGGGTAGGGACAGTGGCTCAGTGGCAGAACATCTGCTTGGCAAGCAGAAGGTCCCAGGTTCAATCCCGGCATCTCCAACTAAAATGGCTCCAGGCAAATAGGCATAAAAAAAGGTTAGCTTGAGACCCTGGAGAGCCGCTGCTAGTCTGAGTAGACAAGACTGACTTTGATGGACTGAGGGTCTGATTCAGTAGAAGGCAGCTTCATATGTTCATGTTCATGTCCAAACAAGGGGGATTGTCCATGGTGCTGAGCAGTTGGGTTAGAACAGATAAAAGGAAGTCCTTCTTCACCCAAAGGGTTATTAACACGTGGAATTCACTGCCACAGGAGGTGGCGGCCACAAGCATAGCCAGCTTCAAGAGGGGACTGAATAAGCATACGGAGCAGAGGTCTATCAGTGGCTATTAGCCACAAGGTATAGATGAAACTCTCTCTCTGGGGCAGTGATGCTCTGTATTCTTGTGCTTGGGAGGGGCAACAGTGCAAGGACTTTTAGTGTCCTGGCTCCATTGATGGACCTCCTGGTGATGCCTGGGGGGGGGGGTTTTGGCCACTGTGTAACACAGAGCGTTGGACTGGATGGGCCATTGCCCTGATCCAACATGGCTTCTCTTATGTTCTTATGTGACACAGAGCGTTGGACTGGATGGGCCATTGGCCTGATCCAACATGGCTTCTCTTATGTTCTTATGTGACACAGAGCGTTGGACTGGATGGGCCATTGGCCTGATCCAACATGGCTTCTCTTATGTTCTTATGTGACACAGAGTGTTGGACTGGATGGGCTATTGGCCTGATCCAACAGGGCTTCTCTTATGTTCTTATGTGACACAGAGCGTTGGACTGGATGGGCATTGGCCTGATCCAACATGGCTTCTCTTATGTGTCACAGAGTGTTGGACTGGATGGGCCATTGGCCTGATCCAACATGGCTTCTCTTATGTGTAACAGAATGTTGGACTGGATGGGCCATTGGCCTGATCCAACATGGCTTCTCTTATGTTCTTATGTGACACAGAGCGTTGGACTGGATGGGCCATTGGCCTGATCCAACATGGCTTCTCCTATGCTCTTATGTGACACAGAGTGTTGGACTGGATGGGCTATTGGCCTGATCCAACATGGCTTCTCTTATGCTCTTACGTGACACAGAGTGTTGGACTGGATGGGCCATTGGCCTGATCAACATGGCTTATCTTATGTTCTTATGTGACACAGAGGTGTTGACTGATGGGCCATTGGCCTGATCCAACATAGCTTCTCTTATGTGTACAGAGTGTTGGACTGGATGGGCCATTGGCCTGATCCAACATGGCTTCTCTTATGTTCTTATGTGACACAGAGCGTTGGACTGGATGGGCCATTGGCTGATCCAACATGCTTTTCTTATGTTCTTATGTGACACAGAGCGTTGGACT
>NC_083231.1:116836394-116919270 GCF_032191835.1 Heteronotia binoei
AGGCAGACCTGGCAGGCCTATATTTGAGCCCACCTACATCTTTCTACAACTAGTGATTAAAATGTGGAAGTTGCTGCCAGAGGATGTAGTGATGGCCACAGGCCCAGAGAGCTTTAAAAGAGGATTGAATACTATTCACAGTGACTAAAGAGAGCCAGTTTGGTGTAGTGGTGAAGTTTGCGAACTCTTATCTGGCAGAACCAGGGTTGATTCCCCACTCCTCCACTTGCACCTGCTGCGATGGCCTTTGGTCAGCCATAGCTCTGGCAGAGGTTGTCCTTGAAAGGGCAGCTGCTGTGAGAGCCCTCTCCAGCCCCACCCACCTCACAGGGTGTCTGTTGTGGGGGAGGAAGGTAAAGGAGATTGTGAGCCACTCTGAGACTCTTCAGAGTGAAGAGCAGGTTATAAATCCAATATCTTCATCTACCTCACAGGGTGTCTGTTGTGGGGGAGGAAGGTAAAGGAGATTGTGAGCCACTCTGAGACTCTTCGGAGTGGAGGGCGGGATAAAAATCCAATATCTTCATCTACCTCACAGGGTGTCTGTTGTGGATGAGAGGGAGGGAAAGGAGATTGTGAGCCGCTCTGAGACTCCTTCGGAGTGGAGGGCGGGATAAAAATCCAGTATCTTCATCTACCTCACAGGGTGTCTGTTGTGGGGGGGGGGGGGAGGTAAAGGAGATTGTGAGCCGCTCTGAGACTCTTCCGAGTGGAGGGCGGGATATAAATCCAATATCTTTATCTGCCTCACAGGGTGTCTGTTGTGGGGGGAGAGACATAGGAGATTGTAAACCGCTCTGAGTCTCTGATTCAGAGAGAAGGGTGGGGTATAAATCTGCAATTCTTCTTCTTGAGTCCTCTCAGCCCCACCCACCTCACAGGGTGTCTGTTGCGGGAGGAGAAGATACAGGAGACTGTAAGCCGCTCTGAGTCTCTGATTCAGAAAGAAGGGTGGGGTGCAAATCTGCAGTCTTCTTCTTCTTCTAAAGGAAACCTCAACTTTCATAGGCAGTCCGTCTGTGCCAGGAACGGAACCGGATTAAAGCAGGCCAGGGGTATGCGTTTAGCAGGATCGCACAGGAATGCAGTTCCGGCTGGCTTGGTGTCAGGGGGTGTGTGGCCTAATGTGCAGATGAGTCCCTGCTGGGTTTTTCCTACCAAAAAAAAGCCCTGTATGAAATACGTAATGGTGACATCAGGGGGTGTGGCCTAATGTGCAAATGAGTTCCTGCTGGGCTATTTCTACTAAAGAAGCCCTGAGGCAGATTAAGGCCAGTCCAGCAATGGTGCCCCTCGTCCCTTATCTAACAAGACATTAAGACTCAAAAGTGGTGAAAGTGAAATAAGAGATTCCACACCCCACAACTATAAAGTAAAAAAAAATTTTTTTTACACTAACTGGTAGTATGCAATATAATAATAAGAAAAAAACCCTTCTGTGGTGCCCCTCCCTTCCCTTGCTACCCTAAGAATGTGTTTATTTTGCTTCATATTCAGTCTAGAGGTGGCCAGCAGGCAACATCACGGACGGCTTCAGCCTCTCTGACCTGTTCTTGGCCCTCCAGAGGAACTGGTTGTCTGCTGTGAAAGACGGGATGATGGACTAGATGGGCCACTGGTCTCATCCAGCAGGGATCTTCTGATGTTCTTATCAAGGCCTCAGCCTCTCTGCCCTGTTGTTGACTCTCTAGAGGAACTGGTTGGCCGTTGTGCAAGACGGGATGCTGGACTAGATGGACCACTGGCCTGATTCAGCAGGCGTCTTCTGATGTCCTTATGAAGGCCTTAACATCTGTTCCCTGTTGTCAGCTGTCCAGAGGAACTGGTTGGCCCCTGTGTGAGGCAGGATGCTGGTCTAGAAGGACTACTGGCCTGATTCAGCAGGGGTCTTCTTATTTCCTTAGGAAGGTCTCAGGCTCTCTGCCTTGTTGTTGGCCCTCAAGAGGAACTGGGTGGCCACTGTGTGAAACAGGATGCTGGACTAAATGGACCCTCACTGGTCTTATCCAGCAAGGCTCTTCTGATGTTCTTATGAAGGCCTCAGCCTTTCTGACCTGTTGTTGGCCCTCCAGAGGAACTGGTTGGCTGCTTTGAAAGATGGGATGATGAACTAGGTGGACCACTGGTCTTCTGATGTTCTTATGAAGGCCTCACCCTCTCTGGCCTGTTGTTGTTCCTCCGGAGGAACTGTGTGAGACAAGAAGTTATCAACTCTCTCCTCCCTGTGCATAGTTTTATAAGCATCTACCGTGTCACCTTTTCTAAACTGAAAAGTCCCAAACTCTTTTCCTCAGAGGGAAAGTGCTCCAGCTGCTTCATCATTTCGGGTTGTTCTTTCCCCAGCTGTGCGATGTCCTTTCTGAAATATGGTGTCGCTTGTGTAACGTACTCGAAGCGGAGACGAGAGTAGGGCAACATAGTTTATTCGGAGCACGTTGCAAGAGAGGGAGCACGCGGGCCGGGCCCCGCTTATATACAATTCCCGGTACAGCCTACTGGGTCGGTCAGGCCAATCCTGACCTGTTGAACTTCCCGCCGCAGCTGTTGATTGGCGGGTGATTCCGCGCCCTGCGCTGGAGGCTTCTGGGACCGCCCAGTAGCCTCCGCACGGGGCGAATGTTGTTACTGATACACTACACTCCTCCCCCCTTAGTTAGTGACATAGTCCTGGAGGTAGGCGGGAGGTCGACGCTCCCGTGTTGAACGCCTTGGGGTTGCTTGTGGTGCCGGGGCTCCTTCCGCCTCTGGGGCTTCCCTGGGGGTTTGAGCGTTGGGGAGCTGTGGGTCTGGATCCGAGGGTTGGTCTGCCTCTGCCGGTGGGGGTGGCCTTGGTGCCGGCGCGGGTGTCATTGGGTGTTCCTCGGCCCCCTCCCCCTCCCTCGTTTCCGTGGGTACTTCTGGGAGAGTTCGGCGGCGCAACTGGTCGATGTGCCGGCGTAGGATCTGGCCCCCCTCGGTGGATACCTCGTAGTGGCGGGAACCCACAACCCGTAGTACCCGCCCGGCTACCCATTCTGGGCCTGAAGCGTAGTTGCGGGCGAACACTGGATCCCCCGCGAAGAACCCCCTAGCCGCGTCCCTGACCTCCGGGGACCCTCGCGCGTCGGAGGCTCTGTCGGGGTGTAGGCGGTCTAGCCGCGTGGTGAGCTTGCGTCCCATGAGGAGCTCAGCTGGGCTGACCCCGGTGACTGGGTTTGGAATGACCCGGTTGTCGAAGAGGAACGCGGCTAGCCGGTGGTCCCAATCGCCCTGCACTATTCTGCCCAGGGCCTCTTTTGTTGTCCGGACCATCCGCTCGGCCTGGCCGTTGGTGGCCGGGTGGAAGGGAGCTGACCGGATGTGTCTAATGAGGTACCTCTGGAGGAACGCCTGGAATTCCCCCGATGTGAACGCGGCCCCGTTGTCCGAGACTATGGTATCCGGGATGCCGTGGGTGCACAGGACCCTGCGTAATGCTCTAATGGCTGCTGCTGACGAGGTAGACCCTACGGGGATGACCTCTAACCATTTTGTGTATGCATCTACAATGATTAGGAAGATCTGCCCCTGGAACGGCCCGGCAAAGTCAATGTGGAGCCGGGACCACGGTTTCCTCGTGGTCTCCCACCGTGTAGCTGGGGCGCTGGGTGGGTCCGGCCGCGACTCCTGACATGTGCTGCATCTCCGGACCCAGTTCTCTATTTCCCCGTCCATTCCCGGCCACCATACGTAGCTCCTGGCTAGGGCCTTCATTCTCACTATGCCTGGGTGCGTTTCGTGCAGTGATTCCAAAACCCGTTTCTGTGGGGGGGGGGGACCACTACTCTGCTCCCCCATAGTAGGCACCCCTTGTGGGCTGCTAGTTCCTCCCTTCGCATTTTGTAGGGTTTGAACTCTTCCCCCATGTCCCCCTCTGGCCACCCCCTCACCACCCAGTCGAGCACCCGTGCTAGGGTTTTGTTTTTTCCGGTGGCTTTGGCCACCTCCGCCGCGTGGAGGGGCTGATCCGGGAGTGCCTCGATCGACATGACCTCGTGCGCCGGGGCTGGATCGGGGCCTGTGTCTGGGAGTGGCAACCTGCTGAGTGCGTCCGCGTGACCCATTGCCTTGCCCGCCCTGTGTACCAAAACATAGGTGTACGAGTTGAGGAATTGGTTCCACCTCAACACCCTCTGGGACAGGATTTGGGGAGTTTGGCGGTCTGGGGCCAACAGACCCAACAGCGGCTTATGGTCCGTCGCTATTGTGAACCGGCGCCCATACAAATAGTCGTTGAATTTATGGACCCCCGCTACTATGGCCAAGGCCTCCTTATCGATTTGTGCATAGTTCCGTTCCGCCGACGTCAGGGTGCGTGAGTAGTATGCGACCGGAACCTCCCGGCCATCTGGTAACTGGTGCCCCAGGACAGCGCCCACCCCGTATGGCGACGCATCGCATGCCAGGATGACCGGAAGGCGCTCGTCGAAGTGGTGCAGCACCGCGTTGGAGACCAGAACATCCTTAACTGCCTGGAAGGCGGCGGTTTGCTTCTTCCCCCACACCCATGGAGCTTTTTTGTCCAGTAGTCGGTGTAGGGGTTCGGCAAGGGCCGCCTTGTGGGGTATGAACGTGTGGTAGAAATTGAGGACCCCCAAGAAGCTCTGTAGCTCCGCTTTACACGTGGGGGCTGGGGCTTGAACAATGGCTCTGGTCTTTTCCTCGGTCGGGTGGATTCCCTCCGCGTCCACTGCGAAGCCCAGGAACTCCACCCGTGGTACCCCCAGCATGCACTTCTCCCTTTTAACCTTTAGTCCAGCGGCTTGAAAACGGTGGAGCACCTCCCGGAGGCGGTTGCGGAATTCCTCAAGGTCTGGGGCGGCGATTAAAACGTCGTCGAAAAACGGCTGGACTCCGGGGATCCCTTTAAGGAGAGCATCCATTATGCTCTGGAAGATTCCCGGAGCCACGCTGACCCCAAACTGTAGCCTGTTCACCCTGAACGCCCCCCTGTGGGTAACTATCGTCTGTGCCTCAGCCGTTTTGGCATCCACCGGAAGCTGCTGGTAGGCTTGTGCCAGGTCCAGCTTCCCGAAAATCTTTGACCCCACCAGGGTGGCCAGGACGTGGCTGACTACTGGCACCGGGTATGGGTTGTCTTGGAGCGCTTTGTTAATTGTGCACTTGTAATCTGCACATATCCGCACGTCCCCATTGGGTTTGACCGGAGTCACTATGGGGGTTTCCCACATGGCGTAATCGACCGGCTCCAGGACCCCTTGTGCTACTAGGCGGTCCAACTCTGCCTCGATCTTGGGCTTCAAGGCGAAGGGGACCCTCCTTGCCTTGAGCCGGATCGGTCTGACCGTCGGGTCGAGCGGTAGGGAGATGGCCGGGCCCTTGTAACTACCCAGCGACCCATCAAATACGTTGGGGAACTCTCTGCACACCTCCCCGAACCCTTCCGCTGTGGTCATGCACGCCACCTCTATTCGGATTCCCAAGGGGCCAAACCATGCAAGACCCAAGAGGGTGGTAAGCGGCCGCCTAACCACCAGGATGTCTAGGGGGCCTCTGAAGGACCCCCGCTCCACCTGCACCCGTGCCCACCCTGCTACTTGGACCGGGTTTTGCTGGAAGTCCCGCAATATGAAATTTGCCGGTCGCAGCTGCAGCCCCTGGCCGGGGCGTAGACTTCTCAGGGTCTCCTCCGCGATTATGGAGATGGAGGAGCCCAAGTCCACTTCCATGACGCAGGGGGCCCCGTCTATGAGGACCGCCATCTTTATCTTGTTGGGGGTGGTCAGGGGCAAACTCAGTACCTGAAGTGAGGTGGAGGCTGTTGAGTGGGACTCTGTGGCTTCGTGGTGCACGGTCGGTCGCGGGCGGTTGTGCTTGGCTCGGCAAGCTCGCGCGATGTGGCCAGTCTTCTCGCAGCTCCTGCAGTCCCAGGTCCGGTACTGGCAGTCCCTCCGATTGTGGGGGTCGCCGCAGCTGGCGCATTTGGCCCTTTTGTTAGTGCGCTGGCTCAGCCGTTCGCTGGCTCGGGGGCGCTGTGGAGCACGGGCAGCTGGTCCTGCGGCGCGTCGCATCTGGAAGGCTTCCCCCTCGTCCTGGTGCTCGGGGTCCAGCTCCCCGTGGTGGGCGGTCTCGTTCTTGACCCGGGGAAAGGTCCGGGCAGCCCTCTCGAACGCTACCGCCTCGCTGAAGGCACCCTGGAGGGTGAGCTCTTCTTTGGCGAAGAGCTTCTGCTGGAGCCTTTCGTCGCGGAGGCCCCACGTGAATCGGTCGGCCAGGGTTTCCTCCAACTGGGGGAAGTTGCAGTTCCCGGCGAGTTTGCGGAGGGCCGCCAAGTAGTCCGCGGCTGACTCTCCAGCAGTCTGGTCCCTTTTGTGGAACAGGAATCTGTGGGTCACCCGTGAGGGCTGCGGCAAGAAATGGCCCGTGAGGAGCCTGATGATCTCCTCGTAGGATTTCTCCACGAGGCGGGCGGGAACCGAGAGACCCTTGGCGATCTCGAACGTGGCTGGCCCGCAGACGCTCAGGAGAACATCCCTCTTTGATCCGGCGTCGGTGATCTTGTTGGCCCGGAGGTAGAACTCGACCCGTTCCGAGTAGGACTCCCAGCCCTCTGGATTTGCAGGGTCGAAAGGCTCGATGTAACCGGTGTTCCCGCTCTGGTTGGCCATGGTGGCAGCGGCGGTCGTGGCCGGTCGTCGTTGCCCAAGATCTCCGGTTGTAGCCGACGTGGCTAGGATCCCATCCTCGTCGCCAGTGTAACGTACTCGAAGCGGAGACGAGAGTAGGGCAACATAGTTTATTCGGAGCACGTTGCAAGAGAGGGAGCACGCGGGCCGGGCCCCGCTTATATACAATTCCCGGTACAGCCTACTGGGTCGGTCAGGCCAATCCTGACCTGTTGAACTTCCCGCCGCAGCTGTTGATTGGCGGGTGATTCCGCGCCCTGCGCTGGAGGCTTCTGGGACCGCCCAGTAGCCTCCGCGCGGGGCGAATGTTGTTACTGATACACTACAGCTTGTTCCGATGTCTCCCAGCCTGCCTCTTCCCTCCACCACACCACATGAAATGCCCATATTTGGCCAGCCGAAAGGGCTTTCAACACCCACCCTGTGTCGCGGTCTTGATCCAGATCAATGCACACATGCTGGCTTTCTAAAAGGGAATAAAACATCTGGTCCACTCTTCCGCAGGACTTCCAGGATCACATCTGTGTTGCCCTCAAGTGTGTCGGGCTCAAGGTCGGGAAACAGGAGACCAGCACAAAGAAAGCTGCCTGTTCTAGACCTCTTTTTTTAAAAAAGACTGTTGAGCAATTTCACTTCCTGCAAACACCATTGCAAGCAGACCCTGTGCTCAGTGCGCAAAAGGTCGCAGGTTCAATCCCTACCATATCCCTTTATAGCAGGAGTGGCCAGATTTGCTTAATTTAAGAGCCACATAGAATAAATGTCAGACGTTTGAGAGTCACAAGAAGAAGAAGAAGATGATGATGATGAAGAAGATATTGGATTTATATCCCGCCCTCCACTCCGAAGAGTCTCAGAGCGGCTCACAATTCCCTTTCCCTTCCCCCCCCCCCACAACAGACACCCTGTGAGGTAGATGAAGATATTGGATTTATATCCTGCCCTCCACTCCGAAGAGTCTCAGAGCGGCTCACAATCTCCTTTCCCTTCCTCCCCCACAACAGACACCCTGTGAGGTAGATGAAGATATTGGATTTATATCCCGCCCTCCACTCCGAAGAGTCTCAGAGCAGCTCACAATCTCCTTTCCCTTCCTCCCCCACAACAATCACCCTGTGAGGTAGATGAAGATATTGGATTTATATCCCGCCCTCCACTCCGAAGAGTCTCAGAGCGGCTCACAATCTCCTTTACCTCCCCCCTCCCCACAACAGGCACCCTGTGAGGTAGATGAAGATATTGGATTTATATCCCGCCCTCCACTCCAAAGAGTCTCAGAGTGGCTCACAATCTCCTTTACCTCCCCCCTCCCCACAACAGGCACCCTGTGAGGTAGATGAAGATATTGGATTTATATCCCGCCCTCCACTTCAAAGAGTCTCAGAGCGGCTCACAATCTCCTTTCCCTTCCCCCCCCCCAACAGACACCCTGTGAGGTGGGTGGGGCTGGAGAGGGCTCTCACAGCAGCTGCCCTTTCAAGGACAACCTCTGCCAGAGCTATGGCTGACCCAAGGCCATGCTAGCAGGTGCAAGTGGAGGAGTGGAGAATCAAACCCGGTTCTCCCAGATAAGAGTCTGCACACTTAACCACTACACCAAACTGGCTCTCCTTACATGAACGTCTGATGTTTGAAAGCAGGCAGGCAGGCAGGCAGGCAGGCAGGCAGGCAGGCAGGCAGGCAGGCAGGAAGGAAGGAAGGAAGGAAGGAAGGAAGGAAGGAAGGAAGGAAGGAAGGAAGGAAGGAAGGAGAAGGAGAAGAAGAAGAAGAAGAAGAAGAAGAAGAAGAAGAAGAAGAAGAAGAAGAAGAAGAAGAAGAAGAAGATGATGATGATGATGATGATGATGATGATGATGATGATGATGATGATGATGATGATGATGATGATGATGATGATGATATTGGATTTATATCCCACCCTGTACTCTGAGTCTCAGACCAATTACATCTCCTTTACCTTCCCCCTCCCGCACAACAGACACCCTGTGAGGTGGGTGGGGCTGAGAGAGCTCTTTCAGCACCTGCCCTTTCAAGGACAACTGCGATAGCTCTGGCTGACCCAAGGCCATTCCAGCAGGTGCATGTGGAGGAGTGGGGAATCAAACCTCGTTCTCTCAGATAAGAGCCTGCACACTTAACCGCACACTACACCAAACTGGCTCTCCAGGAAATTCCTGGTAATTTGGCAGGGGGAGGAGCCTGGGGAGGGTGGATTTTGAGGAGAGGAGGGACTTCAGGAGGAAAGAACGTCATACAGTCTGCCCTCCAAAGCAGCCATTTTCTCCAGGGGAACAGAGCTCTGTCCTCTGGAGACGGGTTATAATTCTGGGAGAAAATCAGGCCCCTTCTGGAAGTGTTGGCAACCCAAAAAGGCAACTTTTTTTATTCTTTGGCTGTTAAACTCGGTTGACTCAGCGGACAACAAATATCACCATCTGCGGAAGAGCTTAATGGCTCTCTCCGGCCCACGCAGGGCAAGGGCCGAAAGCTTTCCTCTGGTGCAAATCCATTTACAGACGAGGGCCTGTTTTTTTCAAGACGCCAGGAATAGCCTGCCTCTGGTGAGGTCCGCGATGCGCCAGCCACTCGTCAGCCAGCGGTTTGATTCACACACGACCCGGTCTTTCCTCTGCAGCGCTGCCTGGGGGGCTGGGTCGGAATAAATCTCACTTTGGTTGTGTAACAGGACATTTTTAGTGGCACACTGAGAAGGAGCCGGGTACATTTTCCCAGCAGCTAAATACAAAGGCGCAATGGAAGGACATTCCGGCTTCAATGTAACGGTTTCTTTCAAATATGCTTTTGTGAGCCCTTTTGCATACAGGGGTCGTTTTGTCGAAAAATAGGTGGCGGAGCTCATTAGCATAACTCATGAGCCGCGTTCCCTCTAAGCTGAGTTAGTGTGAGCTAGCTCGCAGTTTCTTAGCCTCTGGCTCACACCTTTTTGTCTTCGCTCGCAAAAAATGGCCCCAGAGCACAATAATTTATTCAATAGCTCAGGGGTGGCCGGCGGTAGGTCTCCAGATGTTTTTGCCTACAACTCCCAGCAGCCCCAGCCATTGGCCATGCTGGCTGCGGCTGACGGGAGTTGTAGGCAAAAAAACATCTGGAAAGCTACCATTGGCCACCCCTGCAGTAGCTCACAACTTTAATGCTAGTAGCTCACAAAGTAGAATTTCTGCTCACGAGACTCCACAGCTGAGAGGGAACGCTGCTCATGAGCATACACCACCCCTCCAGAGAGCCAGTTTGGTGTAGTGGTTAAGTGTGAGGACTCTTATCTGGGAGAACCGGGTTTGATTCCCCCACTCCTCCACTTGCAGCTGCTGGAATGGCCTTGGGTCAGCCATCACTCTGGCAGAGGTTGTCCTTGAAAGGGCAGCTGCTGGGAGAGCCCTCGCCAGCCCCACCCACCTCACAGGGTGTCTGTTGTGGGGGAGGAAGGTAAAGGAGATTGTGAGCTGCTCTGAGACTCTTCGGAATGGAGGGAGGGATATAAATCCAATAGCATCATCCTCATCATCATCCCCACTAGCCAAAAGCAACCCAATGCAAGAAAAGAGAGAGATCCAGCCAGCCCAAGTAGGCCTTGCTCACTTGGGGCTCTCCTTGGCCACTACCGCTCCAGCAAGTCACCCGTCGCCCAAAGTCAGATAAGAAGAGGAGAGATGGTGGTGTGGGCTTCTCCAGGGGTTAATGAGGGCTGCTGGGGGTGTGGCAAAGCCCTTGGTGGCTGGCTGGCTGCCCGCTCTCCTAATCCAAGGATAGTTATGCATAGGCTTGCCAATCCCCAGGTCCCAGTGGGGGTTCTTCGGCTTTCCCAGGCTCCTTCCTGCCCCCAGTCAGCTGGCCGGCGGGGGGAAGCCCCGCCCCCACAGCCACCATGTGACTTTCCACCTCTGGAGGCTTCAGTCTCCGATTGAAAGGCTTCCTTTTGGGATGGGGGGTCTGTGTTACTTTGAAGAAGTTGGCAGCAACTCCTGAGTAGAGAGGCCAATCCCTCGCTTCAGAGTTGCCAGAAAAGTGAGGGGGGGGGAGGGAAATGTCTGCTAGGCACTTCATTATTCCCTATCTGAAGATCGATTCTCATAGGATATAGTGGGGAATTGATCTGGAGGTATCAGGGGCTCTGGCGAGGGCTGTTGTTTGAGGTAGAGGTACCAAATTTTCAGTACAGCATCTAGCGCCTCTCCCCAAAATACCCCCCAAGTTTCAAAACGATTGGACCAGGGGGTCCAATTCTATGAGCCCCAAAAGAAGGTGCCCCTATCCATTATTTCCTATGGAAGGAAGGCATTTAAAAAGTGTGCTGTCCTTTTAAATGTGATGGCCAGAACTCACTTGGAGTTCAATTCTGCTTGTCACACCCTTGCTTCCGGCTCTTCCCCCAATGTCTCCTGGCTCCACCCCCAAAGTCTCCTGGCTCCACCCCCAAAGTCCCCAAATATTTCTTTAATTGGACTTGGCAATCCTAGTTATGCAACTGCACCCACTATTCAGTGGACAAGGTAGCAGAGGGAGGGGGGACCCTCAGAAAGGTTCAGGAGCTGTGCTCCCGTGAGCTCCTGCTAAATTCAAGGCCTGAGTGAATAGAATCGAGATGCTCTAGGCCAGGGGTGGGGAACCTCCGTCCCGAGGGCCGTATGCAGCCCTCGAGGTCACTTGGTGTGGCCCTTGGGGATTGCTGGGCTGAACCGAGTCGTGTGGCAGCCTCCCTGGGGCCTGGCTGGCCAGCGAGGATCGTGGGGCCCAGCTGCGCTGTGCAGCAGCCTTCCGAGGGCCAGGCGGGGATCACAGGGCCCAGGTGTACTGTGCGGCAGCCTCCCTGGGGCCTGGCTGGCCGGCCAGAATTGCTGCAGGGCCTGGGAAAGTTACTGTCACAGTTCAGTTTGCACTTGATTATCCCAGATGGTGTGGCCTGATATGCTAATGAGTGTGTGACCTCATATGCTAATATTAGGGGATGTGGTCTAATATGCTACTGAGTTCCTGCTGGGCTTTTTCGATAAAAAAAACCCCTGGACCTATGCATTTGCCTAGGGTGGCAGTCTGGGCGTGTGTGTGTGCGAGATTAGGCTCTCCCCGCATGACTTCAAATAGAAAAACAATTCTTTGCAATAGTTTCGCTGGCCTGAATCATTCTCCCTCGACGGATCACTGTTTTTAAAGCTGATAATTTTTTATGGCTCGCGAATGATGTTATAAATATCCATATGGTCCAAGCCTGCTCTGGGCATTCTGACGGTAATCCATTTAGGAACCTGCAAGGTTGAGTCGCTACAACACAGAATAAAATACACCTGTTTGTTCCGCAGTGTATGAAAATTACAGATTAAAAACATCACACGTAGAATGCCAAGTAAAACACAGAGCAAGTGGGTATTCACATTACAGCCACCAAGAGATAGTAGACAGCCACAAATGTAGGTTGCACGCATAATATCTACGGAATCAAAATATTAGTTGCATGAAGGGCTCTTTGTAGCAGGAGCACCTCTGCATATTAGGCCACGCCCCCTGATGCAGCCAATCCTCCTGGAGCTTAGAGTAGGTCCTGTAGAGTAGGGAGAGCCAGTTTGGTGTAGTAGTTAAGTGTGCGGACTCTTATCTGGGAGAACCGGGTTTGATTCCCCACTCCTCCACTTGCACCTGCTAGCATGGCCTTGGGTCAGCCATACCCCTGGCAGAGGTTGTTCTTGAAAGGGCAGCTGCTGTGAGAGCCCTCTCAGGCCCACCCACCTCACAGGGTGTCTGTTGTAGGGGAGGAAGGTAAATGAGATTGTGAGCCGCTCTGAAACTCTTCAGAGTGGAGGGTGGGATATAAATCCAGTATCTTCATCTACCTCACAGGGTGTCTGTTGTGGGGGAGGAAGGTAAAGGAGATTGTGAGCCGCTCTGAGACTCTTTGGAGTGGAGGGCGGGATATAAATCCAATATCTTCATCTACCTCACAAGGTGTCTGTTGTGGGGGGGAAGGTAAAGGAGATTGTGAGCCGCTCTGAAACTCTTCAGAGTGGAGGGTGGGATATAAATCCAGTATCTTCATCTACCTCACAGGGTGTCTGTTGTGGGGGAGGAAGGTAAAGGAGATTGTGAGCCGCTCTGAGACTCTTCGGAGTGGAGGGCGGGATATAAATCCAGTATCTTCATCTACCTCACAGGGTGTCTGTTGTGGGGGAGGAAGGTAAAGGAGATTGTGAGCCACTCTGAGACTCTTCGGAGTGGAGGGCGGGATATAAATCCAGTATCTTCATCTCCCTCACAGGGTGTCTGTTGTGGGGGAGGAAGGTAAAGGAGATTGTGAGCCGCTCTGAGACTCTTTGGAGTGGAGGGCGGGATATAAATCCAATATCTTCATCTACCTCACAAGGTGTCTGTTGTGGGGGGGGGGGGAGGTAAAGGAGATTGTGAGCCGCTCTGAGACTCTTTGGAGTGGAGGGCGGGATATAAATCCAATATCTTCATCTACCTCACAGGGTGTCTGTTGTGGGGGAGGAAAGTAAAGGAGATTGTGAGCCGCTCTGAGACTCTTTGGATTGGAGGGCGGGATATAAATCCAATATCATCTTCTTCTTCTGTACTAAAAGCCCTCTAAGCTCCTGGAGGATTGGCTACATCAGGGGGCGTGGCTCCTGCTACAAAAAGAAGCTCCTGCTACAAAAAGGGCCCTGGTGGTTACATGTATACTTACCACAGGACCAAACATCTTTTGGCCCAGAGGGTCTAAACCAGGGGTGTTGAACTAATTTGTTATGAGGGCCGGATCTGACAGAAATGAGTCCTTGTCCGGCCGGGCCATGCGTGTCATAAAATGTAATGCCAGGTAGCAGAGATACAAACTTTATAAAGGACACACACAAACACAAAGATTTTTTTTATTTTTTTTAAAAAAACTTTGAATAAAACATGCTTAAAACATAAGCGTTTGTTGGTCTTAATGGTGCTTTCTTTGTAATTCTCCTGTGTGATCCAGGGAACTAGGCGAAGGAAGCTCTGGCTCTTTCTTTCCTTCCCCAGGAGATCAGAAGGGGGAGGAGCCTCAGCCAATAGAAAGAAGAGAGGCTTGGTTCAGTAACTCCGTTGTGTGATTGAGAGAGCCTGGCAAAGCAAGCTCTGCCTCCCCACCTTCCTCCCCAAGACAGGAGCCACAGCCAATGGAGAAATTAGGGGCTTTGCTCTGTAGCTCCTGCGCGATTGAGCAAGCCTGGCCAAGCAAGCTGTGATGCAGAAGGAAGCAAGAGGGAGAGGGAGAAGGAAGCAGACAACAACCAGTTGCTCGGGGGCCTGATTCACCCCTGGGCTGCATTTTTGACACCCTTGGTTTAAATAATGCCGGTGCATGCTTAAAAAGGTAAATATTTTTTTTCCAAGTTGCATACGAATTCTAAAAATTAAAAAAAAAATCAGGTAAGGATAGTATCAAATTGTAATGGCTGCTCCTCAAGCCGGAATAGTGTAGCTCCAAATAAGAGTTATAGACTTTTGCTGTGAGTCAGGCCTGCATTTACTGAGGAGCCCATACCTATCACAGATGGTACTTTTGAGCAACCGTTCTGCGAAAGAGACAGATGGCAAAGCATCAGTGTGCAATGGTAAGTTATGATATTGTTAGAGTAACACTGAGTATGCCCCCACTAGATGTCAGAAATTATATATATGTATGTATATACAAACACACACACACACACAAATACATATATATACATATATGCAGGGCTTTTTCAGTAGAAAAATCCCAGCATGAACTCATTTGCATATTAGGCCACACCCCCTGATATCGCCATTGTTTCACATGAGGGTTTTTGGCAGAAAGATCCCAGCAGGAACTTATTTGCATATTAGGCCACACACCCCTGATGTCGCCATTGTTCCACATGGGGGTTTTTGGTCGGGGGGGAATCCTGGCAGGAGCTCATTTGCATATTAGGCCACACACCCTGATGTCACCATTGTTTCACATGAGGGTTTGGGGTAGGAAAAATCCTGGCAGGAGCTCATTTGCATATTAGGCCACACTCCCTGGTGTCACCATTGTTTCACATGAAGGTTTTTGGTAGAGAAAAATCCTGGCAGGAGCTCATTTGCATATTGGCCACACCCCCTGATGTCACCATTGTTTCACATGAGGGTTTTTTGGTAGAAAAATCCCAGCAGGAACTTATTTGCATATTAGGCCACACCCCCTGATGTCACCATTGTTTCACATGGGGGTTGTTGAAAAATCCCAGAAGGAACTAATTTGCATATTAGGCCACACCCCTGGTGTCACCATTGTTTCACATGAGGGTTTTTGATAGAAAAATCCTGGCAGGAACTCATTTGCATATTAGGCCACACACCCTGGCACCAAACCAGCTGGAAGTGTGTTTCTTCTAAAAAAAAAACCCTGTATGTGTGTGTGTGTACATATACATATATGTGTGTGTGTGTGTGCATATATATGCACACACACATATATATACACATACACACACACACACACAGACAACAGCCCTTGGCTGTTACCTGATTCCCAAGGTTTGTCCATGTGTAAACCCAAAGTGAAGGGATTCTAGTCGTTTTAGGAGATGTAACAAATCTCCATGCCCCCTCCGTAGTAGTTTTTGCACACTCAGGAGGAGGCGGAAGGGGCAGCTGTGTGCAGCCCTGTGGCCAAGTGGCCCCCTAAGCAGCCGCCAACCTGGCTTGCTTACAGCTGCTCTTCCCCTGTTCAGTCTTTTTAGAAGAGAGCCAGTTTGGTGTAGTGGTTAAGTGCACGGACTCTTATCTGGGAGAATCTGGTTTGATTCCCCAGTCCTCCACTTGCACCTGCTGGAATGGCCTTGGGTCAGCCATAGCTGTCACAGGAGTTGTCCTTGAAAGGGCAGCTGCTGTGAGAGCCCTCTCAGCCCCACCCACCTCACAGGGTCTGTTGTGGGCGGGGGGAGGTAAAGGAGATTGTGAGCTGCTCTGAGACTCTTTGGAGTGGAGGGCGGGATATAAATCCAATATCTTCATCTACCTCACAGGGTGCCTGTTGTGGGGGAGGAAGGTAAAGGAGATTGTGAGCCGCTCTGATACTCTTCAGAGTGGAGGGCGGGATATAAATCCAATATCTTCATCTCCCTCACAGGGTGTCTGTTGTGGGGGAGGAAGATAGAGGAGAGTGTGAGCTGCTCTGAGATTCGGAGTGGAGGGCGGGATATAAATCCAATATCTTCTTCTTCTGTTTGATGTAGTGGTTAAGTGTGCAGACTCTCGTCTGGGAGAACCGGGTTTGATTCCCCAGTCCTCCACTTGCACCTGCTGGAATGGCCTTGGGTCAGCCATAGCTGTCACAGGAGTTGTCCTTGAAAGGGCAGCTGCTGTGAGAGCTCTCTCAGCCCCACCCACCTCACAGGATGTCTGTCATGGGGAAAGGAGATAAAGGAGATTGTGAGCCGCTCTGAGACTCTGATTCAGAGAGAAGGGCGGGGTATAAATCTGCGGTCGTCGTCGTGCCGTCGTAATACAGAAGTTGGAGGGGAGGGAGGATTATGGAATCTCCCGGATGAATGCGTGACCTGGCTGAAAATTTTAGAAGGGGGGGATAGGAAAGGAGAAGGGGGGAGGGAAAAAACAGAGGGACAAAAGGGAGTGGAAGAGAATGGTATGGAACGGCCTGAGTGATCAAGGATGGGGAAAAGGGATCAAATCTGAATGCAGGTTGCCAAACCTCCAGATGGAGCCTGGAGATCTCCTGGAACTACAACTGATCTCCAGACAACAGAGATCAGTTGCCCTAGGGGAATACAGCGGCTTTGGAGGGCGAACTCTTTAGCGTTCCCTCCCTCCTCCAAACCAGAGGTAGAATTCTAGCAGGAGCTCTTTTACATAGTAGGCCACGGCCCCCCCGATGTAGCCAATCCTCCGAGAGCTCACAGGGCTCTTTTTTGTAAGCTCGTGGAGGATTGGCTACATCAGGGATGTGGGGCCTAATATGCAAAGGAGCTCCTGCAAGAATTCCACGCCTGCTCCAAACCTTCCCCTCCCTGGCCTGTACCCCCAAATCCCAACCCAAATTTGGGGCCCCTATAACTGGTTCTTTCATTCCCACCCATCCCCCCACCCCCGCCGAAATTTGGGGAACTGAATTTGAGGATCTGCATTCTTACACCCAAGGCCAGCGCCAGGGGTTCTGGAGCCCTAGACCCCGCCCCCACCCTGGCAGACTCGGAAAGGCAAAGGGGTGAGGTGCACAGCAAGGGAAGGCAGGCTCTGAGAAGCACACACTTAGCTAGTCAGTGGTGGGACCTTTCAGAAGCTCTGCACGTATCTCCCGCAGAAGCTAGGTGTCAATATGCACTGCGACCTGTAAGGGGAAGCCCTAATTGGGTAATCAATAGATTAGGGGATGGTCTGTGGAAAGCATGAGGTTACAGTTTGTGACCCTTTGTTTTAAGCCCTCAGATCGCCATGCAGTTGCTGTTTTAGACCTTAGAGAGTCAACATGTACCTAGTTAGAGGAGTCAGATAAGATGCTAGATCCTTTTCTTGTTTTGCAGAACTTTCCCTCGCCAGACAAGGAAAGATTACTTTGTTAAAGCGACACGCGTGTGTCTAGCTGGTTTTTTTTTTGCAGTCTCCTCTGCTTTACTCTGCTAACGATAGCCTAACAGTTTGTTTTATTCAGAATGTCAGCTTTCGTATGCTCTTAAGCAGACTTCACCAGACAAAGTGGGAATGGCATGTTTTTTTGTGTCGACGTGCTCAAACGAGGAATGTGGGCTGTTTGTCTCATTACACATAAGAACATAAGAACATAAGAGAAGCCATGTTGGATCAGGCCAACGGCCCATCAAGTCCAACACTCTGTGTCACACAGTGGCAAAAAATGTTATATACACACATACACTGTGGCTAATAGCCACTGATGGACCTGTGCTCCATACACTGTGGCTAATAGCCACTGATGGACCTGTGCTCCATATTTTTATCTAAACCCCTCTTGAAGGTGGCTATACTTGTGGCCGCCACCACCTCCTGTGGCAGTGAATTCCACATGTTAATCACCCTTTGGGTGAAGAAGTACTTCCTTTTATCCGTTTTAACCTGTCTGCTCAGCAATTTCATCGAATGCCCATGAGTTCTTGTATTGTGAGAAAGGGAGAAAAGTACTTCTTTCTCTACTTTCTCCATTCCATGCATTATCTTGTCAACCTCTATCATGTCACCCCGCAGTCGACGTTTCTCCAAGCTAAAGAGTCCCAAGCGTTTCAACCTTTCTTCATAGGGAAAGTGTTCCAGCCCTTTAATCATTCTAGTTGCCCTTCTCTGCACCTTCTCTAAAGCTATAATATCCTTTTTGAGGTGCGGCGACCAGAACTGCACACATACTAACCCACCTTCCACTACACTTTAATGCACCCTGTTTTTCTAAGGGCTAACTTATATTATTTCTCTTTAGAACAGTGTATCAGAATATTTGGGGTTTTTTGTTTTCTTGCATTGACATCCCAAAACTGGGGATATTGGCTATTTGTCTTATTGCATATACTTCTTGCATATTGCATATACCCATCCTTCACTGTGCATTAATGTCTTCCTTTTTTCTAACGGCAAACTATAATAGATGTTATATCCTCTTGAGAAACCACGCCCTCTATTTAAACTAACAAAGCCAGAATGTTACCTAGATTTATGGCACTTCACACCTACGACAGCAGTCTGCTTTTTATCACCCTCCAGTGTTTTTTCAGCCCTGTTTTGTCCTGACACTAACAAACACAGATCCCTATTTGTGATTCTTTTAATCTGCTAAAAACATTCCCGTGATTCTACACACCAATTCCCCTGCCCACTTATATTAAGAATTGCTGCTTGCCATTCCCATTTTGTCTGATGAAGTCTGCTTAAGAGCATACGAAAGCTTACGTTCTGAATAAAACTTAGTTGGTCGTAAAGGCGCACTTGTCTGCTGTTTTGTTCTGTTGCTTCAGACCAACACAGCTGCCCACTGGGACCTAATAGTTTGTTATTTTCCATTTCTAGCCCACCCTTTCCTAAATGGGCTCTGAGCAGGTAACAACAGTCCATAATACAAGGTTAAAATCAGATCTCTATAATCAAACAATATACAATCTAAAAAGCAATATCACAGTCTAAAAACAAAACGCCAGTTCTGCAGTTGGTGGTATCAGTTGCCTCCACTACTCCCCTCCATCCCCCAGTTGGTATAAGATAAATGGGTCAACAGAGTATTTCATCAAGGTTCCTGCAACAGGGAGGCCACAGAATCACAAAATGTCTACTGCTTATAGCTGCTCTACCCCCCCCCCTTCAGTCATAAGAACAGAAGTACTTCCTTTCATCCGTTCTAACCCGACTGCTCAGCAATTTCATCGAATGCCCACGAGTTCTTGTATTGTGAGAAAGGGAGAAAAGGACTTCTTTCTCTACTTTCTCCAACCCATGCATCATCTTGTAAACAAGTCTTTTTAGAAACCTGAGCCAGTGCCAAATCACACCTCCAGCATCAAAATAACACCCTGTCTGCCTGCAAAGGGGCAGGGAAGAAGGCCTTCAGCTGGCTTCACACATTCTCCTTGCAGTCCCTCCCTATCCCCAGCCGCTCGGTCCCTTTATGTATTTAAACATTTGTCCTGCCCTTCCTCCATAGAGCAGTGCACATGGAATCCTAGAGTTGGAAGGGGCCTCCAGGGTCATCTAGTCCAACCCCCTGCACAATGCAGGAAACTCACAAATAACTCCCCCCCCCTCCACCCGCAACCTCTTCCTGCCCTCCTTCTCACGATCTGCCTAATTCACAGGATCCTCATTGCTATCAGATGGCCACCTAGCCTCTGCTTCAAAACCTCCAAGGAAGGAGAGCCCACCACCTCCCAAAGAGGAAGCCTGTTCCACTGAGGAACCGCTCTAACTGTCAGGAAGTTCTTCCTAATAGAATCGTAGAGTTGGAAGGGACCTCCAGGGTCATCTAGTCCAACCCCCTGCACAATGCAGGAAACTCACAAATAACTCCCCCCCTCCACCCGCAACCTCTTCCTGCCCTCCTTCTCACGATCTGCCTAATTCGCAGGATCCTCATTGCTATCAGATGGCCACCTAGCCTCTGCTTCAAAACCTCCAAGGAAGGAGAGCCCACCACCTCCCCAGAAAGCCTGTTCCACTGAGGAACCGCTCTAACGGTCAGGAAGTTCTTCCTCATGTCGAGCCGGAAACTCTTTTGCTTTCATTTCCACCCATTGGTTCCTGAGAAGCCCCTTCCTCCATTTTAGCCTCACAACAGCCCTGTGAGATAGAGCAGGCTGAGAGAGGGGGCAGGGCGGATTAAACCCTGTGGAGGCCCCTAGGCCAGGGGTGGCCAACGGTAGTTCTCCAGATGTGTTTTGCCTACAACTCCCATCAGCCCCAGCCAGCATGGTCAATGGCTGGGGCTGACGGGAGTTGTAGGCAAAAAACATCTGGAGAACTACCGTTGGCCACCCCTGCCCTAGGCTGTGGAAATCTCACAGCCCCTCCCTCGCAAATTGTCTCAGAGCCAGAGCACCCGCCCTGCCACTCATGGCCACCGTTACACCTGCAGGTACCTTCTTAAAAGCCCCGTAGACAAAGCTGCGGGGGAGAGGCTGGAAGAGGCAAACTTGCCGATGACACCGGCAGCAGCTGCAACTAGGGTTGCCAATCCCCATGTGGGGGCAGGGGATCCCCCGGTTTGGAGACCCTCCCCCTGCTTCAGGGTCGTCAGAAAGTGGGGGGGGGAGGGGAGGGGAGGGAAATGTCTGCTGGGAACTCTATTATTCCCTATGGAGATTTATTCCCATAGAAAATCATGGAGAATTGATCTGCAGGTATCTGGGGCTCTGCGGGGGGGCTGTTATTTGGAGTAGAGGCACCAAATTTTCAGTACAGCAGCTAGTGCCTCTCCATGAAATACCCCCCAAGTTTCAAAACGATTGGACCAGCGGGTCCAATTCTATGAGCCCCCAAAGAAGGTGCCCCTATCCTTCATTATTTCCTATGGAAGGAAGGAATTGAAAAGGTGTGCCGTCCCTTTAAATGTGATGGCCAGAACTCCCTTTGGAGTTCGATTATGCTTGTCACAGCCTTGATCTTGGCTCCACCCCAAAGTCTCCTGGCTCCGCCCCCAAAGTCTCCTGGCTCCACCCCCAAAGTCCCCAGATATTTCTTGAATTGGACTTGGCAACCCTAGTTTCTGCTCTTTGCAGGGATGCAGGGAAAGTAGACTTTGCGGAGGCGTTTGATGGAATGCGGTCAAGTGACAGAAGATGCTAAGAGAGAGAGAGAGAACTCCTGGCCTATCTGGAATGCAAGGCAGGTGATCCACAGTGCCCTTCCAAAAAGGGATTTGCATCATGCCAACTGCGGCAGCAGCAGGGGACGCTCAAAGATTTCGCCTGCCTGCATCAGATTCCCAAAATTAAAGCAGCTGATTATTTTGTGAGAGGGCATCTCACTTCCATTATGATTACGGCTGTGAAGCTGACAAGTCCCTAAGGCATCGCAAAGGGTGTTTCCTAAACTTCCGGTAGCTGAATCATTTCCCCTCCCCCACTCCCCACTGATTTAAATTGAGAAGCATGGTTCCTTCTTACACCTGAAAAGATTTAATTTAAAGATATACAGTGCCCACTTTCAGTGAAACCCACTGCACAGATGAGTGGCTGCAGTGGTTAGGATGATCGATTGGAAGGAGGCTGCTCCAGTGACTCATACAGAGATGCTACGGCCAGCCTCTTTGAGAGCAGGGAATTCCCCTGCCCCAGAACATTGACTCATGCAGAGATGTGGTGGGCATCATCAGGGCTTTTTTTGTAGCAGGAATCCCTTTGCATATTAGGCCACCCACCCCTGATGTAGCCAATCATTTTGGAGCTTGCGGTACTAAGACCCCTGTAAGCTCTTGGGGGGGGGGGGCCTAATATGCCTACATCAGGGTTGGGTGGCCTAATATGCAAAGAAGTTCCTGCTACAGAAAAAGCCACGGCATCGTCATTGACCGTAAATTAGGGTTGCCAAGTCCAATTCAAGAAATATCTGGGGACTTTGGGGGTGGAGCCAGGAGATATTAGGGGTGGGGCCAAGATCGAGGCTGTGACAAGCATAATTCTCCAATGCGACCGTTTCCTGCTGGGAAACTGAGCTGTGGAGTCCGGAGAATGCATGTAATTGGGGGAGGTCTCCAGCCCCACCTGGGGACTGGTAACCCTGTCTGTTCCCCAGGGGTTCAGCATCCAGAATAATTAAACCGCTAGCCGGACAAATGAACCCAACCCTGACACCAATTCTTTGCCAGGAGAGGATGAGGCACAAGGATGGAGCCATCGGCTTTGCATGCAGAAGGTTATAAGGATTCTGAGGCCCTGGAACTGCAGGTCAGGTCAATCCCCAGGTGGGGGCAGGGGATCCCCCGGTTTGGAGGCCTTCCCCCCGCTTCAGGGTCATCGGAAATGTCTGCTGGGCACTCTATTATTCCCTATGGAGACTGATTCCCATAGAAATAATAGAGAATTGATCCGCAGGTATCAGGGGCTCTGGGAGGCTGTTTTTTGAGGTAGAGGCACCAAATTTTCAGTATAGCATCTACTGCCTCTCCCCAAAATACCCCCCAAGTTTCAAAAAGGTTGGACCAAGGGGTCCAATTCTATGAGCCCCAAAGGAAGGAGCCCCTATCCTTCATTATTCCCTTTGGAGGGAAGGAAGAAGAAGGAGAAGAAGATGACGACGACGATGATGATGATGATATTGGATTTATATCCCGCCCTCCTTTCAGAGTGGCTCACAAACTCCTTTATCTTCCTCCCCCACAACAGTCATCCTGTAAGGTGCGTGGGGCTGAGAGGGCTCTCACAGCAGCTGCCCTTTCAAGGACAACCTCTGCCAGAGCTATGGCTGACCCAAGGCCATTCCAGCAGCTGCAAGTGGAGGAGTGGGGAATCAAACCTGATTCTCTCAGATAAGAGTCCGCACACTTAGCCACTATACCAAACTGGCTGGTATTTAAAAGGTATGCTGTCCCTTGAAATGTGATGACCAGAACTTCCTTTGGAGTTCTATTATGCTTGTCACACCCTTGCTCCTGGCTCCACCCCAAAGTTGCCAGATATTTCTTGAATTGGACTTGGCAACCCTAGGCACTACAGGTCCGAAATAGACAATACTGACCTTGAAAAATCAAGAATCTGACTCTGTAGAAGGTAGAACTGGAGGGACTGTGGCTCAGTGGTAGAGCATCTGTTGGACGTGTAGAAGGTCCCAGGTTCAATCCCCAGCAGCTCCTGTTAAAAGGATCAGGCGGGAAGTGATGGGAGAGACCTCTGCCTGAGCCCTTGGAGAGCCGCTGCCAATCTGAGTAGACAATATTGGCAATTTAATGGACTGTGGATCTGATTCAGCATATACAGCAGCTTCATGCATTCAATGGAGCTGTCACACAGCTGTCACACAGCCAAGTCCGCCCCGCTGCTGAGGCAGAAGACTCCTCTCATGTGTGGCGCAATGATGTCACCTGGAAGTGACGTCATCACACTGGGCACATTGCGCTGGGGGTGCTCTAGGATTTGCAGTAAAAACTCTATGGTGCCATAGAGTTTTATCGTGAATCCTAGAGAGTCCCCAGGATGACACTCTAGAATTCATGTTCAAAATTATATGGTCCCCTAGAGTTTTACCCTGAATCCTAGAGCATCCCCGGCACAACATACCCTGTGCGATGACATCACTTCCAGGTAATATCATGCAGGGCACATCATGCAACGACGGGTGGGGGGGCAGGGATTTTCCCGGCAGCCTGCTCCATGCTGGCGGGTTGGGGACCTCAAACTGGGGGGATCCCCCACCCCCGGTGGGAGTTTGGCAGCTTTACACAGCAGGGGACCAAGGAGGGCCTTCTACTAGTTGCCACCACTCCAGTATGGGTCTGTCTGGAGGGCATATGAAGCTGCCTTCTACTGAATCAGACCCTCGGTCCATCACAGTCAGTCTTGTCTACTCAGACTGGCAGCGGCTCTCCAGGGTCTCCAGCTGAGGTTTTTCCACCCTATTTGCCTGGACCCTTTTTTGGAGATGCCAGGGATTGAACCTGGGACCTTCTGCTTACCAAGCAGGTGCTCTACCACTGAGCCACAGCCCTTCTCCGTTAGCCTCCAGGGTCTCAGGCTGAGGTCTTTCCTATCACCTACTGCCTGGTCCTTTCAACTGGAGATGCCGGAGTTTGAACCTGGGACCCTCTGCTTCCCAAGCAGATGCTCTACCACTGAGCCACCGCACCGTCCCTCCCAAAGCACCCACCCATGCCTATCTTCCTTCTTAACAAAACCCCTTCTATCCATGACCATGAGGACCCAGGCAATATAACAGCCATAATTTTATTGTAAGCGCTCAAAAATAAATGAGTGAGTTTTAATTATTAGTGCAACAGTGGAAGGTAGAAACAGTAAAGGGGATGCAAAGAAAACAACAGCCCTGACGCTACTAACTCAACATTCCCTTCCTCTAATGCCAACCGATGCACCACCCTCTTGGGTGAGGGATCTCTTCTAGCTGCAGCCTCTCTCCAGAGAAAACATGCTTCCCTCTCTAGCTGGCCTTTTATTTCCACCCTCCCAGGTCCCACCCTTCTGAGCAAGTTTTCCCTCCAGTCAGAGGGACAGAAGGGATTCTGGGAAATGTAGGCCATGTAGCCAGTCTAACACAGGCTTCCCTGGAGCCTGTAGGCCTCACTAAGTCTAGGATCATGGCAGGAGGGTTCTCTCCTCCCCACCCACCACCCTTTTCTGTCCTTCAAGTGTCTCTTCATGTGATGATTTATGGGGCAGAATTAATAGGGTTGCCAAGTCCAATTCAAGAAATATCTGGGGACTTTTGGGGTGGGGCCCAGAGAAATTGGAGGGGCCCGGAGACGTAATTGAACTCCAAAGGGAGTTCTGGCCATCACATTTAAAGGGACCGCACGTGTTTTAAATGCCTTCCCTCCATTGGAAATGAAGGATGGGGCACCTTCTTTTGGGGCTTGTAGAATTGGACCCTTTGGTCCAATCTTTTTGAAACTTGGAGGGTATTTTGGGGAGAGGCGCTGGACGCTACGCTGAAAATCCAGCGCTCTATCTCAAAAAACAGCACTTTCAGGAGCCTCAGATACCCGCAGATCAATTCTCCAATATACTCTATGGGAATCGGTCGCCATAGGAAATAATGGAGTGCTCAGCAGACATGGGGGAGGGGCCTCCAAATCAGGGGATCCCCTGCCCCCACCTGGGGATTGGCAACCCTGAGAATGAAGCACATTATTATGAATTCCTGTGGTTTGGGGGTGGGGGGGAGGTGTTCCTCGAATAACGCCGTTTTTGACAGGTTTTGGAACCACGCTGCTTGTTGTGCAATCGCCTCCTTGTCCCCTCTCCCTTTCAGGCACTCAAATGTTTCTGGGCTCGCAGTGGCAAACGCTTCCCTCCGAGCTGTTTTGACACCAGAGCTTAGCGCCAATACCTTGGAAGCTAATGTTATTTACCCATAATACAAATTAGCACCACAGTCACGCAGCGTCATGATTCATCTAAAATTAAAAGACATTCGGGCTGAGTCAGAAAGTTATTCTTAGATTTCCCTGGGCGCTCGCCGCGGAGCTTGGAAAGGGACATAAGGGGGCCCCCTACTGGCCACAAGGGGAGTTGCTGACGTTCTCTGGCCAAACAAACTCCTAGATTAACAAATGATCTCCGCAAAGAAAGGCATTGCCGCGAGTCCGTAAATATTGTGCTACAGCCCCGAGAGTCACATTTGTCATTTTTTTAAAAACCAAAGAGAGGCTCTGAAAGGATTATCGCTTATATTTAAGTTTATAATTCAACTTTGTTGGCCTTTAAGGTGTCCCTGGACTCAAAGTCTGTTCCAGAGTCAGAGTGAGTTTGTATAAGTATTTTTGAAAAGCAGTCTCCCTGTGGTGTGGGTTTCCTCTTGAGAGTCAGTTTGGTGTAGTGGTTAAGTCCACGGACTCTTATCTGAGAGAACTGGGTTTGATTTCCCATTCCTCCACTTGCTGGAATGAAGAAGAAGATTATATTGGATTTATATCCCTCCCTCCACTTCAAATCTCAGAGTGGCTCACAATCTCCTTCATCTTCCTCCCCCACAACAGACACCCTGTGACGTAGATAAAGATATTGGATTTATATCCCGCCCTCCACTCCGAAGAATCTCAGAGTGGCTCACAATCTCCTTTACCTTCCTCCCCCACAACAGACACCCTGTGAGGTGGGTGGGGCTGAGAGGGCTCTCACAGCAGCTGCCCTTTCAAGGACAGCCTCTGCCAGAGCTATGGCTGACCCAAGGCCATGCTAGCAGGTGCAAGTGGAGGAGTGGGGAATCAAACCCGGTTCTCTCAGATAAGAGTCCGCGCACTTAACCACTACACCAAACTGTCTCCCACCAAACTGGGAGTCCCCTAGGGGTGGAATTCTAGCAGAAGAAGAAGATATTGGATTTATATCCCGCCCTCCACTCCAAAGAATCTCAGAGCGGCTCACAATCTCCTTCACCTTCCTCCCCCACAACAGACATCCTGTGAGGTGGGTGGGGCTGGAGAGGGCTCTCACAGCAGCTGCCGTTTCAAGGACAACCTCTGCCAGAGCTATGGCTGACTTCTATTACAGTGGCCAACCAGGAGATTTCCCTAAAGGTGAAATGGCCAGTCCACTCCAGTAGTGCACTAACATAATGTGTTTATTTACCAAATTATACAAGGACTTCCGTGGATGCATATGCAAATCAAACTGTTGTTTTCAGTGCCAGTCCGTGGGCGCATGCCGTCCTAGGCAGGCACCCCCTGCTGCCGCACACTTAACCACTACACCAAACTGGAATGGCCTTGGGTCAGCCACAGCTCTCGTGGAGTTGTCCTTGAAAGAGCTCTTTCAGCCTTACCTACCTCACAGGGTGTCTGTTGTAGGGGGGAGGGGGGAGAGATAAAGGAAATTGTGACCGCTCTGAGACTCTGAGGGTGATTCCGCACTCACGTTGGTCCGGGGGCGGGCTTCCATTTTGGGGTGCAGCAAGCTGATGATTTCGTACCAGTTGCTCTGCGCTGGCATTTTGCGCGAGGCTAACCCACGATTTGCCCCACCGCAGTGTAAACCTGAAAAAAGAGGTCTACACTGCGGCAGGGCAAATCGCGGGTTTGCCCCGCGCAAAATGCCAGCGCAGAGCAACTGGTGCGAAATCGCCAGCTTGCTCCGCCCCAAAACAGAAGCCCACCCCGGACCACATGAGTGCGGAATCACCCTGAGATTCAGAAAGGGTTGCCAAGTCCACTTAAAGAAATATCTGGGGACTTTGGGGGTGGAGCCAGGAGACATTAGGGGTGGAGCCAAGATCAAGGCTGTGACAAGCATAATTGAACTCCAAAGGGAGTTCGGGCCATCACATTTAAAGGGACGGCACACCTTTTCGATGCCTTCCGTCCATAGGAAATAATGAAGGATAGGGGCACCTTCTTTTGGGGCTCATAGAATCGGACCCCCTGGTCCAATCTTTTTGAAACTTGGGGGGTATTTTGGGGAGAGGCACTAGATGCTATACTGAAAATTTGGTGCCTCTATCCCCCAAAACAGCCCCCCCCCAGAGCCCCAGACACCCGCAGATCAATTCTCCATGATTTTCTATGGGAATAAATCTCCCTAGGGAATAATAGAGTTCCCAGCAGACATTTCCCTCCCCTCCCCCCGCTTTCTGACGACCCTGAAGCGGGGGGAGGGTCTCCAAACCGGGGGATCCCCTGCCCCCACCTGGGGATTGGCAACCCTAGATTCAGAGTATAGGGCTTGCTATAAATCTAATATCATCACTATCTTCTTCCTCTTCTTCTGGAGTGGCAGGTCACGCAAACCCTCACACACACACTTTGCTTCCAGGGAGAAAAATCTGCAATGACTGATTTAATTTCTCAGATGCTGAATCATGTCCAGATCACATGGGGTTCTGAACACTTCCTGAGAAAATGCCACATGGGGGCAGTATCTGGGGAAAGCGGAGATTGGGGAGGTCTCAATGCCACTTCTAGGTGACGCTCTAGGGATTTCCCGAAAACTCTGTGGTCAATACCTTAGAGACAAGGATAAAATCCTAGAGTGTCACTCTGAAGGCGATTTCTTTTCTTCCACTCCTCTGTTTGTTGAGAGCAAGAGAGGGGCGGGCGGGCGGGGCATTTCCTGCCTTGACCTAAAGTGATGACATCATTAGCATGCATCAGGATTAGGGATGCCAGATACCTGCAGGGGACAGGAGATATTAGAGCAACTGTATATATCAGCACTGGCACCTTTTATGTACAAAAAGAGCACTGAATTAGATAGTTGGTCTCTCAAGATCAGTCTTGCCTACTCAGACAGACAGGGTCTCAGGTAGAGATCTTTCATAACATTGTCCAACTAAGCCTTTTAGCTGGAGATGCCAGGGATTGAACCTTGGACCTTCTGCATCCCAAGAAGATGATCTTCCACTGAGCCATGGCCCCTTTCTTTAATCCCTGTGGTCAGGGCTTTTTGTTTTTTGTAGCAGGAACTCCTTTGCCTATTAGGCCACACAACCCTGATGTAGCCAATCCTCCAAGAGCTTACAGGGCTTTTCGTAGAGGGCCTACTGTAAGCTCCAGGAGGATTGGCTACATCATGGGGATGTGACCTAATAGGCAAAGGAGTTCCTGCTACAAAAAAAAAGCCCTGCCTGTGGTAAAGACCATAGAGTCTAAGGAAAAACCCTAGAATGTCACCGTGGAGCTTAGAGATCCAGGTGGCCAGCTGTATTGGTCTGAAGCAGTAGAACAATTTTGAATTCAGTGGCAACTTTTAAGACCAGCAAAGTTTTATTCAAGGAATGAGCTTGAGTCACTTGTATTGAACAAGAGAAGAAGATATTTGATTTATATCCCGCCCTCCACTCCGAGGAGTCTCAGAGCGGCTCACAATCTCCTTTACCTTCCCCCCCCACCCACAACAGGCACCCTGTGAGGTAGATGAAGATATTGGATTTATATCCCGCCCTCCACTCTGAAGAGTCTCAGAGCGGCTCACAATCTCCTGTACCTTCCTCCCCCGCAACAGACACCCTGTGAGGTAGATGAAGATATTGGATTTATATCCTGCCCTCCACTCCGAAGAGTCTCAGAGTGGCTCACAATCTCCTTTCCCTTCCTCCCCCACAACAGACACCCTGTGAGGGAGATGAAGATATTGGATTTATATCCCGCCCTCCACTCCGAAGAGTCTCAGAGCGGCTCACAATCTCCTCTACCTTCCTCCCCCACAACAGGCACCCTGTGAGGTAGAAGAAGATATTGGATTTATATCCTGCCCTCCACTCCGAAGAGTCTCAGAGCGGCTCACAATCTCCTCTACCTTCCTCCCCCACAACAGGCACCCTGTGAGGTAGAAGAAGATATTGGATTTATATCCTGCCCTCCACTCCGAAGAGTCTCAGAGTGGCTCACAATCTCCTTTCCCTTCCTCCCCCACAACAGACACCCTGTGAGGTAGATGAAGATATTGGATTTATATCCCGCCCTCCACTCCAAAGAGTCTCAGAGTGGCTCACAATCTCCTCTACCTTCCTCCCCCACAACAGGCACCCTGTGAGGTAGATGAAGAAATTGGATTTATATCCCGCCCTCCACTCCAAAGAGTCTCAGAGCAACCTACAATCTCCTTTCCCTTCCTCCCCCATAACAGACACCCTGTGAGGTGGGTGGGGCTGGAGAGGGCTCTCACAGCAGCTGCCCTTTCAAGGACAACCTCTGCCAGAGCTATGGCTGACCCAAGGCCATGCCAGCAGCTGCAAGTGGAGGAGTGGGGAATCAAACCCGGTTGTCCCAGATAAGAGTCCGCACACTTCACCACTACACCAGGCTGAGACTAGATAGGTCATGGTCTGATCCAGCGAAGTCCTTCTAATGTGCTTTAAACATGTCGCCTCTTCCTTTCAGGTGCCTATTTCCCTTCTCTGAAGCCCTCAGAGATCGTTTTCAAGGTCATCTTCTGGCTGGGCTACTTCAACAGCTGCGTGAACCCCATCATCTACCCGTGCTCGAGCAAAGAATTCAAGAGAGCCTTCATCCGGCTTCTGAAATGCCAGTGCCGCCGGAGGAGAAGGCCCATCTGGCGGGTGTACGGCAACCACTGGCGAGGAGCCTCCATAAACGGGGCCGGGCAAGATTCCGACGGGGAATCGAGGTCTAGGGTGTCTACCATCAACGGCTCCTTCATCTTGAACTCCGGCAGCCTGGAACGGTCCGGTAAGAGGAGAACTCTGAACTTCAAGAGGTGGAGGATGTTCCCGCCTTTCCAAAAACCGACGAGCCAACTGAAAGAAAAAATGAACAGCCTCTCGAACAAGATACGGGGAGGCTCCCTCAAAGGGGGCATGACGGCCTCCTACACAACGGAGGTGGAGTCTGTCTCCATAGGGATCCCCAACGATTTCATGGAGTCTATCGACTACCCGATGTACAACGAACTCATGGACTCGGAGTCCCACGGTCTCAGCGAAACGGATATTTGAATGCCTCTGAGGATAAACGTTTGGGGTTTCGTTTGGCTTGGCCTCCGTACGGTTACCTGACCTAGTTGGATGTACAATCTGGAGAAGACAGAAGAAGGCGACGGGATTGTCTAATCACAGCATGTTGACCGTGGATGAGCATTCCGCGGAGAGGAAATACTATTCGCCGCACGGACAATCAATCCATACAAACTTTGAGACAAGGGTAGAGAATTTGATTGGTGTGGAGGCAGCAAGAAATAGTTGTTTCCCCTCGTAGGGAGGGATGATACCTTAACACGAAAGGCTGCATCCGTCATAAAATGTGCCGCAAACACTTCACACATGTTACCATGACATCCCCTATGATATGCTGAGGTTCAGGAATAAATTATGCAAAATGAATACGGATTTTGCTAAAATTTGCCCAGCAGGTACATTTTATTGCATTCGTGGCTGAAGGCTGCATTTAGGGGCTATGCAGGAGCAGAAGGAAAAGGAAGAAGTAGTTTTGTGAGGGCGCTTAGAGAGGAACAGGAAGGAAGAGACGGGAGCAGGTAGCCAATCAGAGCTCAGGAGAGACACACACACCCCGATCAAGCTGCTATGTGTGTGTGGGTGAACGAGAAAAAGAGATCAATCCAACGGATCTCTTTTGACGCATTTGCGGGGAGACAAACCGGAAAGAGGCTGTCTCTCCCGTTTTTTGACCCGTTCCCACTTTCAAACATAATTTGCAAAAAAACGATGAGGTCTAGGAACTCGCTTGTAATGGGCAAGGCCCATGAGTCTTAAGAATTCAGATTCTGCGGCCAAGAGGGTATTTTCCCCAAAAAAATTCTGAAACAGCAGAAGACAGAAAGAGAGTTCCGATAGCATAAGCGTTGAGGGGAAAGCAAGACTCTTTCGAATGTTCTGATGGGGACATGTCACCCCTAGAGAGGGGAGAAGTGAACTGTAGCCCATGCTCACATGAGGAGTATGGTTTCTCCTAGGAATGCCAGCCTCCAGGTGGGACCTGAGGATCCTCCAGAATTACTGCAATTCCCTGGGAGAAAAATGGAAGATTGGGAGGGTGGATGCTATCACCTTGTATCCCACTGTTCTCCCCAGCCTCCAGACCAAAATCTCCAGGTGTTTCCCAAACTGGAGGTGGCAACCCTTCCCCATAGGATTGCCAAGTCCCCTGCATTCTCCAGCGGGGGACTTTCGCACATGCGATGACATCACCCGGAAGTGACGTCATCGCACCAGCAATGTTGTGCGTGGCCGCTCTAGGCATTTCTGGGGAAACTCTATGGTTTCCCCGGACGCCGTAGCCCTACTTCCCCTTACCATGCCCCACCAGTGGCCAGGAGAGAACCTGAGCATCCTACCACACACCACACCAGTGTCCATTACCTTAATTTATAATTTCCAAGATACTTTATATTTCCAGTTGGTTACAGGAATGTGGTAAACTTCATTTTGCTTTAGTGACCAGTCTCTACATATTCTCGACTCTTAATACATTACTGTGCATTGCGTGCGTCTGGAATTGTCACCGTCGCCTGGAAAGCTTATGCTGCCCTCTCTTCTCAGATGTATATTGGTTGGTTATGGTTGCTCAGCGATGGAGGGGAAGCATTCTGCACATGCTCAGAGGCAGTTCCCCCCTTTTAAGAGAGCCAGTTTGGTGTAGTGGTTAAGCACACGGGGACTCTTATCTGGGAGAACCAGGTTTGATTTCCCACTCCTTCACTTGCAGCTGCTGGAATGGCCTTGGGTCAGTCATACTCTCGTAGGAGTTGTCCTTGAAAGGGCAGCTGCTGGGAGAGCCCTCTCAGGCTCACCCACCTCACAGGCTGTCTGTTGTGGGGAAGGAGATAAAGGAGATTGTAAGCCGCTCTGAGTCTCTGATTCAGAGAGGAGGGTGGGGTATAAATCTGCAATTCTTCTTCTTAATATGAATTTCCAGATCTGGGATCCCAGCCTACCAAATGGGTTTCAGAATTCTTCTGCGGCTACGAATTAAACTCTGGATTCAGCCTGTATTTCCAAGTTCACATTCGAGGTTCTAAAACATCTGGCAATCAGGGTCCCGATTCTCAGGCCTGCGTTTGACAGTTTCAGCCATTCGTATTTCAGTCCAATGATTTGGAGTTGGTGTGTCTCATATGCATTGAAGGCAATACAAAAAAACAAACACTGTGCTAGGCTGGCTGAAGACATCACATCATCTTTTGTACCCATTGTAAAGAAGCACAACATTACCAGGGCTCCTTTTGTAGCAGGAGCTCCTTTGTATATTAGGCCACACCCCCATGATGTAGCCAATCCTCCAAGAGCTTACAGTAGGTCCTGTAAGAAGAGCAGTGTAAGCTCTCGAAGGATTGGCTACATCAGGGGGTGTGGCCTAATATGCAAAGGAGCTCCTGCTACAAAAGGAGCCCTGAACATTACAATATTGCAAGAAAGGTCCATCCAATGAGCGCCTGAATATAGGCACATTTCATAAAAAAAAACTTCCTCAGCAATATCCGTTTCCTTCAGGGTTATCAGCCTCTTGTTACAATTCAGCATTAATGCTCTCTGCAACGTCTTTATTTTCTTCCAGATCTCTCATCCTGGAATAAACCATGGTGATTGCAATGAGACACAACACAAAAGCTGAAGGGAAGTGGCTGATTCTTAAATTTTTTTTAAGTGAATGATTTTCAAAAATATTGTCAATTGTTATTAAGAACTTACCTCTCAGGACCTCAGTTGTAACTGTTGAAATAGGACAACTCCTGAGGAAGTTTTTTTGATGAAACGAGCCTATATCATGCATGGGATGGAGAAAGTAGAGAAAGAAGTACTTTTCTCCCTTTCGCACAATATAAGAACTCGTGGGCATTCGATGAAATTGCTGAGCAGACAGGTTAAAACGGATAAAAGGAAGTCCTTCTTCACCCAAAGGGTGATTAACATGTGGAATTCACTGCCACAAGAGGTGGTGGCGGCTACAAGCATAGACAGCTTCAAGAGGGGGTTAGATAAAAATATGGAGCAGAGGTCCATCAGTGGCTATTAGCCACAGTGTGTGTGTGTGTGTGTGTGTATATATATAAATTTTTTTGGCCACTGTGTGACACAGAGTGTTGGACTGAATCCAACAGGGCTTCTCTTATGTTCTTATGTGACACAGAGTGTTGGACTGGATGGGCCACTGGCCTGATCCAACAGGGCTTCTCTTATGTTCTTATGTGACGGAGTGTTGGACCGGATGGGCCACTGGCCTGATCCAACAGGGCTTCTCTTATGTTCTTATGTGACACAGAGTGTTGGACTGGATGGGCCATTGGCCTGATCTAACATGGCTTCTCTTATGTTCTTATATCCAGTTGCTCATTGGATGGCCCTTCCTTGGAATATTGTAATGTGCTTCTTTCTAATGTGCACAAAAGATGATATGTTTCTGAAAAAGATTTGACTAAAAGTTGTTAGCCCATATATCACAGCGTTTGCTTTTTGTATGGCCTGTAATATGAACTGTGATCCCAGGCTGTTGGATTTTCCATTCATCTGCGCTGAAGCCTGAGAGAATCCACCGGCCTGCCTTGCACGGGGACAGCAAACTAAAAATCAAGAATCTGCTATTTTTAACGCTTTCTCCGAACCTCCAATCTCAGGTCCGAACTATGAGTAATTCCATGATTCCAACCCCCAACCTTGTCCTCTGCCCCATCATCCCCGCTCCTCCACTTGCAGCTGCTGGAACGGCCTTGGGTCAGCCATAGCTCTCGTAGGAGTCGTCCTTGAAAGGGTAGCTGCTGTGAGAGCCCTCTCCAGCCCCGCCCCCCTCACAGGCTGTCTGTTGTGGGGGAGGAAGATAAAGGAGATTGTGAGGGCAGGATATAAAACGAATATCATCATCATCATCCCAGGCTGGTGGTGGCATATGATGCTACTGCAGATGTTACCAAGAATTATTGGAGTGGGACTAGTTCAGTGGTGTGCTGATGACTGGTAGGGTTGCCAGCCTCCGGCTGGGTCCTGGAGATCTCCCAGCATTACTACCGATATCCAGGGGACAGAGACCAGTTCCCTGGAGAAAATGGCAAAGGTCCTTCCCTTTTCTAAATCTTGTCTTCTCCAGGATGCGCCCCAAACTCTCCAGGCATTTTCTGGCCTCAAGCTGGTACCACCGTTGGCTTTCTTAGCACATGCTTTGCTACTTCCCCATAGCACAGAGACTAGGGTTGCCAATCCCTAGGCGGGGGCAGGAAGGGTTGCCAAGTCCAATTCCAAGAAATATCTGGGGACTTTGGGGGTGGAGCCAGGAGACATTAGGGGTGGAGCCAAGATCAAGGCTGTGACAAGCATAACAGAACTCCAAAGGGAGTTCTGGCCATCACATTTAAAGGGACGGCACACCTTTTCAATTCCTTCCTTCCATAGGAAATAATGAAGGATAGGGGCACCTTCTTTTGGGGCTCATAGAATTGAACCCCCTGGTCCAATCTTTTTGAAACTTGGGGGGTATTTTGGGGAGAGGCTCTGGATGCTATACTGAAAATTTGGTGCCTCTACCCCCCAAAAACAGCCCCTCCAGAGTCCCGGATACCTGCAGATCAATTCTCTATGGGAAAAAAATCTCCATAGGGAATAATGGGGTTCCCAGCAGACCTTTCCGTCCCCTCCCCCCGCTTTCTGATGACCCTGAAGCGGGGGGAGGGCCTCCAAACCGGGGGATCCCCTGCCCCCACCTGGGGATTGGCAACCCTAGGGCAGGGGATCCTCCGGTTTGGAGGCCCTCCCCCTGCTTCAGGGTTATCAGAAAGTGGGGGGGGGGACGTCTGCTGCACACTCCATTGTCCCCTATGGAGACCGATTCCCATAGAGAATAATGGAGAATTGATCTAGGGCAGGGGTGGCCAACGGTAGCTCTCCAGATGTTTTTTTGCCTACAACTCTCATCAGCTCCACCCATTGGCCATGCTGGCTGGGGCTGATGGGAGTTGTAGGCAAAAAACCTCTGGAGAGCTACCGTGGGCCACCCGTGATCTATGGCTATTGGGGGCCCGGAAGGGGCTGGGGTTCTTTTTGAGATAGAGGCACCAAATTTGCAGCATAGCATCCAATGCCATGCCCCAAAACGCCCTCCAAGTTTCAAGGGAGTCCAATTCCATGTGCCCCAAATAAAGTGCTTCAATCCTTCATTATTTCTAATGGAGGGGAGGCATTTAAAAGGTGTGCGGTCCCTTTAAATGTGACGGCCAGAACTCCCTTTGGAGTACAATCGTGCTGGCCACAACCTTGCTCCTGGCTCCACCCCAAAGTCTCCTGGCTCCACCCCCAAAGAACCCAGCTATTTCTTGAATCGGACTTGGCAGCCCTAGCAGAGCCAACCTTGATTTCCCTCCACTTCGTTGGAGCAAGAGGTATTTCAGGAGAGTCGGTAAGCATCAGTAGGCCTGCCAGGTCTGTGCTGGAAAATACCTGGAGACTTTGGGGGTGGAGCTGGGAGAGGGTGGTGTTTGAGGAGGGGAGGGGCCTCAGCATGGGACAATGCCATCGAGGTCCCCTTTTTAAATACGAATTTCCAGATCTGGTTCGGCATACCCAATGTGTTTCAGAATTCTTATGCGGCTACGAATTAAGCTCTGGATTCAGCCTATATTCCCAAGTTCACATTTTAGGTTCTTCCAAGCAGCCATTTTTCTCTAGGGGAGTTGATCTCTGCCAGCTGGAGATTAGCTGTAAAAGCAGGAGATCCCCAGGCCTCACCTGGAGGCTGGCAACCCTATGTTGTGACTGCAGAAAGCCTCCATTTAGAAGTAGCTGCCCCATCACGGAACATGGCTTGGAGCCTTCTCACCTTCTGTGAATGACCTCCACGGCAGCCATTTTATGCAGCCCTCTGCTACTCTGTCACAACCTGCCAAAAGTGCCTTCAGGTTTCAAATAGGGTTGCCAATCCCCAGGTGGGGGCAGGGGATCCCCCAGTTTGGAGACCCTCCCCCCGCTTCAGGGTCATCAGAAAGCGGGAGGAGGGGAGGGAAATATCTGCTGGGAACTTTATTATTCCCTATGGAGATGTATTCCCATAGGAAATAATGGAGAATGTATCCGCGGGTATCTGGGGCTCTGGGGGAGCTGTTGCTTGAGGTAGAGGCCCCAAATTTGCAGCGTAGCATCTGGTGCCTCTCCCCAAAATACCCTCCAAGTTTCAGAAAGATTGGACCAGGGGGTCCAATTCTATGTGCCCCAAAAGAAGGTGCCCCTATCCACCATTTCCTATGGAAGGAAGGCATTGAAAAGGTGTGCCGTCCCTTTAAATGTGATGGCCAGAACTCCCTTTGGAGTTCGATCATGCTTGTCACAACCTTGATCTTGGCTCCATGCCTAATGTCTCCTGGCTCCACCCCCCAAAGTCCCCAGATATTTCTTGAATTGGACTTGGCAACCCTACTTAATCAGCAGGGGGAAACCGAGGCCAAAGAGGAGGAAAATTAAAAAGAAAAATAAGGCCTCATCTACTTAGAGGGAGTTTTGAGCATCAAGTTCCAGGCAAGGCCTAAAGCTACCTGGAAGGGACAAGAGTAACTCTAGGAATTGCTAAGAACTCTGTTGTCAGTAGCGCTGCCAATCCACAGGTGGGGCAGGGTATCCTCCGGTTTGGAGGGCCCCCCCCCCCACTTCAGGGTTATCTCAAAGCAGAGGTGGAGGAGGGAAATGTCCGCTGGGCACTCCATTATACCCTATGAAGATTGATTCCCATAGGGCAGGGGTGGCCAACGGTAGCTCTCCAGGTGTTTTTTGCCTACAACTACCATCAGCCCCAGCCATTGGCCATGCTGGCTGGGGCCGATGGGAATTGTAGGCAAAAAACATCTGGAGAGCTACCATTGGCCACCCCTGCTATAGGGTATAATGGAGGATTGAACTGTGGATATCTGGAGCTCCAGAGGGGCTATTGTTTTCGTTAGAGGCACCAGAATTTCAGCACAGCATCCGGTGCCTCTCCTCAAAACACCCCCCAAGTTTCAAAAAGATTGAACCGGGGGGTCCGATTCTATGAGCCGCCAAAGAAGGTGTCCCTATCCCTTTAGATTTGATTGCCAGAACACCTGTTGGAGTTCAATCGTGCTTGTCACACCCTTGCTCCTGGCTCCACCCCCAAAGTCTCTTGGCTCCACCCCCAAAGACCCCAGATATTTCATGAGTCGGACTTGGCAACCCTAGTGGTCAGAACTTCACCTAAGCAGATGAGGCCTTTTCTGTTTTTAATTTTTCACCTCGGACACATTGTAAAACCCCCTCTCACCATTTTCCAGGCACCGCCCGGCAACTCTATGGAGTAAACCACGAGCGTAGCAAGAATTCCAGTTGGCCCGTTTACTGCTGAAGAAAGGGCCAAATGTTTCAGTTTTTCTTTCTCAGTCAATCGGCTCTACAAAAATGTCAAAAAAAAAAACCCACAACCCACCAAAACCCTGACCTCCTAGTTTCCCCGGCTCTGCCTCAAGGGCCAGTTTGAAATGACGGAACATGACAGGTCTGAAAGTCAAAAAGATAGAAAGTTCAGAAAGAGAGAAGGGCTGTATGTTCTCTGGGCGTCCTCTCAACAATCAAAGACATCCGCCAAGAAAAGCAGAACGCAGAGTTGCCAACGTCCCAGTGGGGCCTGGAAATCTCCTGGGATTATTACTGATCTCCAGACGCTACTGATAGGAACATGAGAAGCCATGTTGGATCAGGCCAATGACCCATCCAGTCCAACACTCTGTGTCACATAAGAACATAAGAGAAGCCATGTTGGATCAGGCCAATGGCCCATCCAGTCCAACACTCTGTGTCACAGAAGAACATGAGAGAAGCCATGTTGGATCAGGCCAGTGGCCCATCCAGTCCAACACTCTGTGTCACATAAGAACATAAGAGAAGCCCTGTTGCATCAGGCCAATGGCCCATCCAGTCCAACACTCTGTGTCTCATAAGAACATAAGAGAAGCCATGTTGGATCAGGCCAATGGCCCATCCAGTCCAACACTCTGTGTCACATAAGAACATAAGAGAAGCCCTGTTGGATCAGGCCAATGGCCCATCCAGTCCAACACTCTGTGTCACACAGTGGCCAGGACACTAGAAGCCCTCCCACTGTTGCCCCTCCCCCAAGTACCACTTGATACAGAGCATCACTTGACCCAAACAGAGATTTCCATCAGCACCCTGTGACTAATAGCCACTGATGGAGCTCTGCTCCATATGTTTATCCAATCCCCTCTTGAAGCTGTCTCTGCTTGCAGCCGCCGCCACCTCCTGTGGCAGTAAATTCCAAGTGTTAATCACCCTTCGCGTGAAGAAAGACTTCCTTTTATCCATTCTAACTGGACTGTTCAGCAATTCCATTGAATGCCCACAAGTTCTCGTATTGTGAGAAAGGGAGAAAAGGACTTTTTTTCCCTACCTTCTCTACCCCATGCATAACCTTGTAAACCTCGATCATGTCGATGTTTCTCCAAGCTGAAGAGCCCCAAGTGTTTTAACCTTTCATCATAAGGAAAGTGTTTCATTTTCTTTGTCTGGTAGGGCTGCCAAGCTGGCGAAATCATACACCTGCCACTCTAGGCATTTTGGGGGAAACTCTATGGTTTTCCCGGACGCTCTAGGAATTTGGGAGGGAAAACCAGAGGCTGGGAGGGACTTGGCAACCCTATTGTCTGGAGAAAATGGCTGCCTTGGAGGGTAAACGGTATGGTATTCTACCCCACTGGGCTCCCTCCCCACCCCATCCGCATCTACCCTCAGCCTACAAAAAACTTGATCTTATTTGAGATCTATATAAATGGAACAAATTTGGTATGATTTTTCCATCGTTTAAATCAATTTGCTGGTCCTGTTTGAATGGGCCTGAAGTCCTTCAGGGATATGAACACCCCCCCCCCCAATCGATCATCAGGCCACCTCCACGGCTTCTTTTACTAGGTGTTGTTGTTCAGTCACACAATTGAGTCCAACCCCTTGCGACATCATGGAGCAAGTCATGCCAGGCCCTCCTGTCTTCCACCATCCTCCGAAGTCTGCTCAAATTCATGTTAGTTACATCAGTAACACTGTCCAGCCATCTCCTCTTCTGCCGTCCCCTTCTTCTTTTGCCTTCTGTTTTTCCCAGCATCAGGGTCTTCTCCAGGGAGTGCTCCCTTCTCATTGGGTGGCCAAAGGATTTGAGCTTCAGCTTCAGCATCTGACCTTCCAGGGAACAGTCTGGGTTGATTTCTCTTAAAACTGACTGATTTGATCTTCGAGAGGCCATAGTGTTTAAAAAACAAGACAGGAAAGATTCTTAGGAAGTTGTGTTTTGTTTCTGAGATCATAAATCTAATTATGGCTACAACTATGGGATACGTGCAGCCCTTCTTCAGGGAAGAACACATCTGCAAAGTTAGCAAGGGGGCAGGCATTTTGACACATCTCCTGTCTAGTTATCGTGACCTTGCCGAAAGGAAAAGTTTGGGAAGAAGGAGAAATCTTCGTGTTATCTCTTGCTGCTACAGTGGATGATGATGAATAGCAGAGAAAGTCCTTCTGGACTTTGTCAAAATATTCCCCCCTTTCCCCCATCTCACTCCGCCACTCCCCAGGCAGCTGATAGCATCAGGCCAAAGTAGTCCTGGTTGAAGTGATGTAACCTGAGCTATTTTGCCTAATGGAAGTGATGTAGCTTGAGCTATTTTGCCTGCCTCGCGTGCAGTTGATAGATAATAGGCAGATCTGGGGTAGTGGTTAAGTGCGCGGACTCTTATCTGGGAGAACGGGGTTTAATTCCCCACTCCTCCACTTGCAGCTGCTGGAATGGCCTTGGGTCAGCCATAGCTCTCGTAGGACTTGTCCTTGAAAGGGCAGGTTCTGTGAGAGCTCTCTCAGCCCCACCTACCTCACAGGGTGTCTGTTGTTGGGGAGGAAGATAAAGGAGATAGTGAGCCACTCTAAGCCTCGGAGCGGAGGGTGGGATTTATCATCATTTGCCAAATCGAAGTGAGAAATAAGCAAGCAGGAAAGCAAACTCTCTAAACCCCAAAGTTGTTACGTCAATGGCAAAATTTCTAACAGGACCTCTCGGTGGAAAATGTACCCCCCCCCTTCAATTTTGTGGGTTTTTTGGACTTGAATAGAAGCCAAAGGCTGCAGCAAATGTAAATGAACCCAGAAGCTAGAAATAGCCTGGTAGTGGGTCTCTGTGTGTGTTTAAATAGGCAAATTTTTACCAGCCGTCTCAATATCTCTCTGGCACCTGGTCAAAAATTCCAGTCAGAAAGCTCTAGAGAAAATGATTATTGTATGCAGTTTGGAGGTTCTGCTTTCTCAACTTCAGCTGCAGCTTGGGTTCCCAGCTCTGGGTTGGAAAATTGCTGAAGATTTGCGGAGCAGATTGTGCGACTGAACAACAGCAACAAAAATGGCATTGTGAGGAAGGAATAGGGTTGCCAAGTCCAAATCAAGAAATAGCTGGAGACTTTGGGGGTGGAGCCAGGAGGTTTTGGGGGTGGAGTCAGGAGACAGTGGGGGTGGAGCCAGGAACAAGGGTGGGACAAGCATAATTGAGCTCCAAAGGGAGTTCTGGCCATCACATTGAAAGGGACCACACACCTTTTAAATGCCTTCCCTCCATTAGAAATAATGAAGAATAGGGCACCTCCTTTTGGGGCTCATAGAATTGGATCCCCTGGTCCAATCTTTTTGAAACCTGAGGGGTATTTTGGGGCGAGGCACCAGATGCTATGCTGAAAATTCGGTACCCCTACCTCAAAGAACAGCCTCCCCAGATCTCCATATACCAATGGATCAATTCTCTATTATACCCTATGGGAATTCATCTCCATAGGGAATAATGGCATACCTTGCAGACATTTCCCTCCCCACCCCCGCTTTCTGATGACCCTGAAGCAGGGGGAGGGCCTCCAAACTGGGGGATCCCCTGCGCCCCACCTGGGGATTTTGTAAGAACAGAGGATACCCGATATAGATGTGTCAAAAACAACAGAGTTTGGGTAGCACAAACAAACACCGTCTATTCAGTGGCTCATAAATTACTCATTCCACATACACAAACCATCCAAACATATTCTTAACGTTCCAGTCCACAAAAATCCACTGTATTCAAAACACGCTTTGAGATGCAATCTTTAATTCCTTTTAAGAAGTGTTGGAGAAGAAAATAGAGGCCGGTTTCGGCTACGCCTTTCTCCATCGTCACTCACAACGCAAATTGCTGCGTCCACCTTCTCCATTTTTTTTGGAACGATCATTCGTTAAATGGGACCCAGTCCTGCTACGTTAATGGGCATCGCCTCACACAAATTCTACAGCTGGTTGTGTCCCTACTAGGGACACAGAGTGTTGGCCTGGATGGGCCACTGGCCTGATCCAACATGGCTTCTCTTATATTCTTCTGTGACACAGTGTTGGACTGGATGGGCCACTGGCCTGATCCAACATGGCTTCTCTTATGTTCTTCTGTGACACAGAGTGTTGGACTGGATGGGCCATTGGCCTGATCCAACATGGCTTCTCTTATGTTATTCTGTGACACAGAGTGTTGGACTGGATGGGCCATTGGCCTGATCCAACATGGCTTCTCTTATGTTCTTCTGTGACACAGAGTGTTGGACTGGATGGGCCATTGGCCTGATCCAACATGGCTTCTCTTATGTTATTCTGTGACACAGAGAGTTGTACTGGATGGGCCACTGGCCTGATCCAACATGGCTTCTCTTATGTTCTTCTGTGACACAGCGTGTTGGCCTGGATGGACAATTGGCCTGATCCAACATGGCTTCTCTTATGTTCTTATGTGACACAGAGAGTTGTACTTGAAGGGCCATTGGCCTGATCCAACATGGCTTCTCTTATGTTCTTCTGTGACACAGAGTGTTGGACTGGATGGGCCATTGGCCTGATCCAACATGGTTTCTCTTATGTTGTTAATTTTGTGGTGGTGGCATGGTTCTCCTTCCGTGATGTAAAACCAAATGCCAGGGGGCAGCTGAAAGACTAACGATTTCCACTTCTCAGTCCATAGTTAGTCTGACAAACATTAAGCTTCCGTGACGGACGGCTCCTTCAGTTCAGAGGTCTAACCAGAGCCAGATCCCTCTATTGTGGAGCGCTGGGCAGGAAATGCCTGGCCCCCACTCCTCTGTGCCTCATGCTCCCAACTGTCTGCCCCAATTGCCAGTTTAGTGTTGTGGTGAAGTGCACAGACTCTTACCTGGGAGGACCAGGTTTGGATTCCCACTCCTCCACTTGTAGCTGCTGGAATGGCCTTGGGTCAGCCATAGCTCTGGCAGAAGTTGTCCTTGAAAGGGCAGCTGCTGGGATAGCCCTCTCAGCTCCACTCACTTCACAGGGTGTCCGTTGTGGAGGAGGAAGGTAAAAGGAGATTGTGAGCTGCTCTGAGAGTGAACAGCAGGATATAAATCCATCATCATCATCAGATGCCCTTCCCTGCCAGCTCATTATTTTGCAAATTCCGCCAACATCCATACTCCCACCTTACATGCACAATATGCATGCACTTTTCTCAATGGGGCAGGGTATCAATCATAGAATCATAGGATTGGACGGGACCTCCAGGGTCACCTAGTCCAACCCCTTCACAATGCAGGGAACTCATAAATCTCTCCCCCTAAATTCACAGGATCTTCATTGCTGTCAGATGGCCATCTAGTCTCTGTTGAGAAACCTCCAAGGAAGGAGAGCCCACCACCTCCCAAGGAAGCCTGTTCCGCTGATGAACCGCTCTAACGGTCAGGAAGTTCTTCCTAATGTTGAGCTGGAAACTCTTTGGATTTAATTTCAACCTGTTGGTTCTGGTCCTACCTTCTGGGGCCATTGAGGTCGGTGGCCGAAGGGAATCAGTTGGGGGCAGTGGGCCTTTGCAGAAAGCCCCTTTACCTGGCAGATGCTGTATGATGATGCCAGCTAGGGATGCCAGCCTCCAGGTGGGCTTCAGGATTCCCCAAACTGACAGCCCATCTCCAGACTATAGACATCAGTTCTGCTGGAGAAAATGGTTGCTTTGGAGGGTGGGACTCTATGGCATTGTACCTAGGGTTCCCAAGCTCCCACCGGGGGTGGAAGTTCCCCCAGTTTCCGGGCCCCCAACCTGCTGGCATGGAGCGGGCCACTGGGGGGATCCGTGCCTCCAAAGAGCTCCATCATGCATGATGCGTGTGATACAATGATGTTACCCGGAAGTGACGTCGTTGAGCCGGGCATGTCGTGCAGGAATGCTCTAGCGATTCATGGGAAACTCTGTGGTTTAACATGGGGGATGCTCTAGGAATTTGGGAGGGGACTCTATGGTGCCATAGAGGTTCTCCCCCTCCAAATTGCTACAGCATCCCCACATGAAACCATAGAGTTTCACCCAAATTGCTAGCGTGCCCCTGTGCAATGTGCCCAGCACGATGACATCACTTCCGGTCCCTGTCCTCCCCAGGCTCCATCCCCACCTCTTTAGGAATTTACCAGCCTGGATCTGACAACCCTATGAAGTCCCATGCCATGAAGTTCTCTGGGCAATTCGTAATATCCAATGATACCATCCAACATCTGAAGGGAAGCTATAAGTCCGTCTCTTCCTCCCAAGTGAAATTCTGATGATGATGATGATGATGATGATGATGATGATGATGATGATGATGATGATGATATTGGATTTATATCCCGCCCTCCACTCCGAAGAGTCTCAGAGTGGCTCACAATCTCCTTTCCCTTCCTCCCCCACAACAGACACCCTGTGAGGGAGATGAAGATACTGGATTTATATCCCGCCCTCCACTCCGAAGAGTCTCAGAGCGGCTCACAATCTCCTTTCCCTTCCTCCCCCACAACAGACACCCTGTGAGGGAGATGAAGATACTGGATTTATATCCCGCCCTCCACTCCAAAGAGTCTCAGAGCGGCTCACAATCTCCTTTCCCTTCCTCCCCCACAACAGACACCCTGTGAGGGAGATGAAGATACTGGATTTATATCCCTCCCTCCACTCCGAAGAGTCTCAGAGCGGCTCACAATCTCCTTTCCCTTCCTCCCCCACAACAGACACCCTGTGAGGCGGGTGGGGCTGAGAGGGCTCTCACAGCAGCTGCCCTTTCAAGGACAACCTCTGCCAGAGCTATGGCTAACCCAAGGCCATTCCAGCAGGTGCAAGTGGAGGAGTGGGGAATCAAACCCGGTTCTCCCAGATAAGAGTCTGCGCACTTAACCACTACACCAAACTGGCTCTGCAGGCACGTACAGTCAGAATAAAGATCTCAAGCCCGCTCCAGATGAAGCTGTGATCCCTTAACAGCCCTACCTTCTAGATCACACCAGCAAGTATGGCTCCTATACGTGAAACTGCCTTACACAGGGCCAGCCCTTTGGTCCACCTCACTCAGTATGTTCTCCTCGGACTGGTGGAGACTTCAGGGGTTCTCAGGCCAAGAGGGGTTTCCCAACGCCTACTGATTGAGATCCTTTACCCGAAGACGCTGGGACTTGAGCCCGGGAACGCGCTCCACCACTGCGCCGCGTGAAGAATGTGCTCCACCGCGATGCCGCGGCTCTTCCTGAAGAGCGTACGAGTTGCCTTCGACCACATTGAGGCCATGGATCCGTCAAGCCTCGGCAACAGCTCTCAGGCGGAGAAAGGTCTTTCTCCACACTCGCCGCTTGAGAACTTTCAATGGCCTTTCTGCGCGCAAAGCAGGCGCTCCGCTGCGGAGCCATAGCAGTTGCCAGAAGCGGTGGCCGCATGCACCGTGAGGTCACTGTGAGCCAAAAGCAAACCACCTGGAGTATCCATTCTTGGGGCCTCGACTTTCTGGGACCCTAGACGAGGCTAACATCTGACACCCCCCTGCACTGATAACGGCACTGAGTCACATGGGGGGGCACTCGATTCAGCACCCCCAGGAGGCTGACGCCCTAGACGACTGCCTAGTTTGCCTAGTGGAGGACAGACCTGATTGGGGGACCATATAACTAGCCCCTAAAGCCAAATTACATAAAAGTAGGCTTCCCAATCCCCAGGTCCCAGAGGGGGATCCCCCAGTTTTACAGGCTTCCCCCCCTCTTCCAGCCAGCTGGCCGGCGGGGGAAGCCCCACCCCCACAGCCATTATGCACCTCCATGAACGATTCCCATAGGGAATGATGGGGAATTGATCCACGGGTATCGGGGACTCGGGGGGGCTGTTTTTTGAGATAGAGGCACCAAATTTTCAGTATACCATCTAGTGCCTCTCCCCAAAATACCTTCCAAGTTTCAAAAAGATTGGACCAGGGGGTCCAATTCTATGAGCCCCAAAAGAAGGTACCCCTATTCTTCATTATTTTCTATGGAAGGAAGGCATTTAAAAAGGTGTGCAGTCCCTTTAAATGTGATGGCCAGAACTCTCTTGGAGTTCAATTATGCTTGTCACAGCCTTGATCTTGGCTCCGCCCCTAATGTCTCCTGGCTCCACCCCCAAAGTCCCCAGATATTTCTTGAATTGGACTTGGCAACCCTACATAAAACTATTCTTTAAAAAAAAAAAAATAACAACAAACCCTATCAAAACGACAGGTCACAGCTTTTAGAGAGACCCTGGTCTGTCAAAGAAGTCTAAACGATGCTCCAAAGAAAAGAAATGGTTTCCAAAACCAGGGCTTTTTATGTAGCCGGGACTCCTTTGCATATTAGGCTACGCCCCCAATGTAGCCAATCTTCCTGGAGCTTGCAGCAGGCCCTGTACTAAGAGCCCTGCAAGCTCTTGGAGGATTGGTTCCATCAGGGGTGTGTGGCCGAATATGCAAAGGAGTCCCTGCGACAAAATTAAAAAAAAAAAAAAAACCTGCCCATATCGCAGCACCACCGCATCAGAAAATTGATTGCAAGCTGAGTTGGAAGGGACCATGTCGCGCCGAACGGCAAAACTTGATGTGTCTTAACATGTATGTTTCAGACCACTGCGGATCTGCAGAGAAATCTGTAAAGTCTGGCGTCCGTACCAGTAACGCCAAGTGATACATCTGCTTTGTTTGAGCTGTAGAATACAAAGCCTCTTAGGAAAAAAAATCACTGTACAGAGGCCACCTTTCCCCCTGGAAGCTTTCAAGGTTGCCAACCTCCAGGAAGGGTCTGGAGATCTTCCAGAATTTCAACTGATCTCCAGGCTACACAGATTAGTTTCCCTGTCAAAAATGTCCCTTTTGGAGGGTGGCGTCTTGTGGTAACCCCCTGAGGACCTCCCTCCCCAAACCTCAGCCTCCCCCACCTACAAATCTCCAGGAATTTCCTAACTGGAGTTGGCAAACCTCATTCTGGCTGCTCAGCTGCTGCCTCTTGACCACTTAGGTGGCAAATACAGGAGTTAGGGTTGCCAAGCTCACCCCCCCCCCCCAGCCTCTGGCGGGAGACTTGTTTTGCACGTAGCGTGATGACATCACCCGTGAGTGACGTAATCGTGTCGGCGACGTCGTGCCCCAGCTGCTCTAGGCATTTCCAGGAAAACTCTATGGTTTTCCCAGATGCTCTAGCGCTTTGGGAGGGAAAAACTCAATTGTACCTATTGTACCATAGAGTTTTCCCTCCCAAATTCCTAGAGCGTCCCAAAAAAAAACCATCGAGTTTTCCTGGGAACGCCTAGAGCGGCCGGTGAGTAATGTTGCCAGCGCAATGACATCACTCGCGGGTGACGTCATCGCCTTGGCGATGTCAGGGGAGGTTCTCCCTGGGCCGGCGGGTTGGGAACCTTCCAGGGGCTTGGTAGCTCTAGCAGGAGCGTATATTGCAGAAATGCAATCAGATTGAGCCACGGCTGGTTATAAATAAGGCCTTGCTTGATTCTGCTTGAGTTGTGGGGATACATTGGAACCCTGATGGATCTGCAGCCGTAAATTCTAGCCGAAGAAGGAACACGTACAAACAAGAGGAAACCAGGTATACCACAAGAGTTTTAATTCTCTTGGGCCTTTCTGCCGCAGCCTGGGCTTCTTCTGTAGCAGGAACTCCTTTGCCTATTAGGCCGCACATCCCTGATGTAGCCAATCCTCCTGGAGCATACCCCTGAGAGCCGGTTTGGTGTAGTGATTAACAGTGTTCCCTTTAAACCGAGTTAGTGAAGAAGAAGAAGAAGAAGAATTGCAGATTTTTACCCCGCCCTTCTCTCTGAATCAGAGACTCAGAGCGGCTTACAATCTCCTGTATCTTCTCCCCCCACAACAGACACCCTGTGAGGTGGGTGGGGCTGAGAGGGCTCTCACAGCAGCTGCCCTTTCAAGGACAATCCATGCCAGAGCTATGGCTGACCCAAGGCCATTCCAGCAGGTGCAAGTGGAGGAGTGGGGAATCAAACCCGGTTCTCCCAGATAAGAGTCCACACACTTAACCACTACACCAAACTGGCTCTAGTGCGAGCTAGCTCACTATTTTTTAGCCTCCAGCTCACACCTTTTTGTCTCAGCTCAGGAAAAATAGCCCCAGAGTAAACTAATGTGTGCAGTAGCTCACAACTTTAATGCCAGTAGCTCTCAACTTTAATACTCGCGGCTCACAATGTAGAGTTTTTGCTCACAGGACTCCACAGCTTAGAGGGAACGTCGGCGGTTAATTGTGTGAAGCCTTATCAGGGAGAGCCGGGTTTCATTCCCCCGCTTGCAGCTGCTGGAATGGCCTTGGGTCAGCCACAGCTCTTGTAGGAGTTGTCCTCGAAAGGGCAGCTTCTGGAAAGCTCTCTCAGCCCTACCCACCTCACAGGGTGTCTGCTGTGGGGGGAGACGATATCGGAGATTGTAAGCCGCTCTGAGTCTCTGATTCAGAGAGAAGGGCGGGGTACAAATCTGCAGTCCTCCGTCCTCCACAACTTGCAGTTTTGCTCCTTGAAAGGGCAGCTTCTGGGAAAGGTCTCTCAGCCCTACCCACCTCACAGGGTGTCTGCTGTGGGGGGAGACGATAGAGGAGATTGTAAGCCGCTCTGAGTCTCTGATTCAGAGAGAAGGGCGGGGTATAAATCTGCAGTCCTCCGTCCTCCACAACTTGCAGTTTTGCTCCTTGAAAGGGCAGCTTCTGGGAAAGGTCTCTCAGCCCCACCCACCTCACAGGGTGTCTGTTGTGGGGGGAGACGATAGAGGAGATTGTAAGCCGCTCTGAGTCTCTGATTCAGAGAGAAGGGCGGGGTATAAATCTGCAGTCCTCCGTCCTCCACAACTTGCAGTAGGCGCTTTAACAAGAGCCCTACAAGCTCTTGGAGGATTGGCTACATCAGAGGTGTGTGGCTATGAGGGAACACACAAGAGGGGGGAACCCACAGCTGTCGTTGTTATTGTCGCTAAATGCCCAGCCGCTAACTTGTAATAACGAACTTAATAAAATGTTACGTAGGTTCTTTTTCGTCAGGGGGTTATCAGGTCCCAGGTCTACCAAGTAAAAGGCAAACGTACAGAAAAAACATCTAAACTTTATTTACAAAATCAAAGGGGAAGGGAAACGCAAAATGGGATGATAAAAACCCAATCAAACAAGCATCCTGTGCACAAAGGAACACTTAAATAAAACCTTCAGGCAACTTGCCTATCTCCCTACACTGGACTGTGTGTTGTTGTTCAGTCGCACAGTCGAGTCCCACTCTTTGCGACCCCACGGACCGAGTCACGGCAGGCCCTCCTGTCTTCCACCATCTTCCGAAGTCTGCTCACATTCATGTTTGTTACATCCGTAACGCTGTCCAGCCATCTCCTCTTTTGCCATCCCCAGCTTCTTTTGCCTTCTGTCTTTCCCAGTGTCATGATCTTCTCCAGGGAGTGCTCCCTTCTCGTTGGGTGGCCAAAGTATTGGAGCTTCAGCTTCAGCATCTGCCCTTCCAGGGAACAGTCTGGGTTGATCTCCCTTAGGACTGACTGATTTGATCTTCTTGCAGTCCAAGGGACTCTCAAGAGTCTTCTCCAGTGAGTGTTGCTTTCTCATTGGGTGGCCAAAGTATTGGAGCTTCAGCTTCAGCATCTGACCTTCCAGGGAACAGTCTGGGTTGATTTCCCTTAGGACTGACTGATTTGCTCTCCTTGCAGTCCAAGGGACTCTCAAGAGTCTTCTCCAGGGAGTGCTCCCTTCTCATTGGGTGGCCAAAGTATTGGAGCTTCAGCTTCAGCATCTGACCTTCCAGGGAACTGTCAGGGTTGACCTCCCTTAGGACTGACTGATTGGATCTTCTTGCAGTCCAAGGGACTCTCAAGAGTCTTCTCCAGGGAGTGCTCCCTTCTCATTGGGTGGCCAAAGTATTTGGGCTTCAGCTTCGGCATCTGACCTTCCAGGGAACAGTCTGGGTTGATTCCCCTTAGGACTGACTGATTGGATCTTCTTGCAGTCCAAGGGACTCTCAAGAGTCTTCTCCAGCACCACAGCTCAAAAGCATCTATTCTTCTGCGCTCGGCCTTCCTTATGGTCCAGCTCTCACAGTCATACATTTTTGTTGTTGTTGTTCAGTCGCACAGTCGAGTCCGACTCTTTGCGACCCCATGCACCAAGTCACGCCAGCCCCTCCTGTCTTCCACCATCTTCCAAAGTCTGCTCAAATTTGTGTTTGTTACATCTGTAACACTGTCCAGCCATCTCCTCTTTTGCCGTCCCCTTCTTCTTTTGCCTTCTGTCTTTCCCAGTGTCATGATCTTCTCCAGGGAGTGCTCCCTTCTCGTTGGGTGGCCAAAGTATTGGAGCTTCAGCTTCAGCATCTGACCTTCCAGGGAACAGTCAGGGTTGATTTCCCTTAGGACTGACTGATTGGATCTTCTTGCAATCCAAGGGACTCTCAAGAGTCTTCTCCAGGGAGTGCTCCCTTCTGGTTGGGTGGCCAAAGTATTTGAGCTTCAGCTTCAGCATCTGACCTTCCAGGGAACAGTCTGGGTTGATTTCCCTTAGGACTGACTGATTTGCTCTTCTTGCAGTCCAAGAGACTCTCAAGAGTCTTCTCCAGGGAGTGCTCCCTTCTCATCTGGTGGCCAAAGGATTTGAGTTTCAGCTTCAGCATCTGACCTTCCAGGGAACTGTCAGGGTTGATCTCCCTTAGGACTGACTGATTTGCTCTTCTTGCAGTCCAAGGGACTCTCAAGAGTCTTCTCCAGGGAGTGCTCCCTTCTCATTGGGTGGCCAAAGTATTGGAGCTTCAGCTTCAGCATCTGACCTTCCAGGGAACTGTCAGGGTTGATCTCCCTTAGGACTGACTGACTGGATCTTCTTGCAGTCCAAGGGACTCTCAAGAGTCTTCTCCAGGGAGTGCTCCCTTCTCATCTGGTGGCCAAAGGATTTGAGTTTCATCTTCAGCATCTGACCTTCCAGGGAACAGTCTGATTTCCCTTAGGACTGACTGATTTGATCTTCTTGCAGTTGGCTAATTCCCGAGACTAATACTCACTGACGCTGTTTCTGCTGTCAGGCCCACAACACCAGAGAGATGTCTTCCGAAGTCCCATCCTCATTTACCTGGTTGTGTTGTTACCTTCTCCCGGAGAAGGCTTCTAGCTTGGAAAAGTACAAGTTCCTCCTTTTGTGGGCACCTAGCCTGATTTTATCCCGGCTGGCTGACTGGTCAGCCAATCGCTGACGAGATCTGATTTAAAAGCTATCATCTAGGCTTGACTCTAGATTCTAACCTGTCAAGGCTAGATCTAAGCAATCTATGTCATTTGTGGGCTGCCTTCACAGGTGCATCCAGTTAGTCTCCACCTGGGACTAATGAAGTGCCTATTAGCTTTGACACACCGCTGGTGCAAATCCCGAAACACTTATAAATATACAGACATTGAGTACACAAGCACTTAGGTGTCTCTCAGTTTCTTGACAGTGGCCTAATATGCAAAGGAGTTCCTGCTACCAAAAACAAAAAAAGCCCTGGGCCTTCGGCCATTGCTGCTGCTAAAGAGACAAGTCACTGTTTTGTTTAACAAAAAAAGGTTTACCTCTTTGTCAGCGGGAGATAGGGGGGAGGAAAAAATGACCGCCGTCTACTGGATATTGTGGGTTCTACTGGATAGTGTGCCTCAGCGTGCCTCTTTAGTACGATCCCCGAAACTTTGGACCATACAAGGGTTGCCAGCCTCCAGATGGGGCCTGGAGATCTCCCAGAATTACCACTCACCTCCTGATGGCAGAGAGCAGTTCGCCTGGTGAAAACGGCCGCTCAGGAGGGTGGGATTCTGTGGCCTCGCATCTCAGCTGAGCTCTGTCCCTTCCCCAAATGACATCGTCCCCTGGTTCTCTCCCCCAAACGGGGCTCGAATTCAAGCAGGAGCTGCTTTGCGTATTAAGCCGCACACCCCTGGCATAGCCAATCCTCCAAGAGCTGACAAGGCTCTGTTTTGTAAGCTCTCGGAGGATTGGCTACATCAGGGGTGTGTGGCCTAATATGCAAAGGAGCTCCTGCTAGAACGCCAGGTCTGCCCCCAAATATCCAGGAATTTTACATTCTGGAGATGGCAACCCTATGCAGGTTCCGTGAACACCCCCGACATGACTTTTTTGGTAGTCGAAGACACTCCCCACTCCCCTTTTCCTTCCTCTCCTTCTCATCAGTGGAAAACAACCCAATGAGATTGGTGGGGAGGGGGGGAATAAACAAAGATCTGTTCTTTTCATTTTTCCCTTCCCTGCTCCATGAGCTAAGACTGCAGCCCTTACATCAGCCAGCAAGAGAAAAAATAGCTTCACCCGCAGTTATGTGGACTGACATTTTATAACCTTTCTATTTTTATTGTTTACAGATGTGTACATAAGTGTACATTTCCTTAACAGAACTTTAGATATTACATGTCTTCTCTCTCTCTCTGTCTCTCTCTCTCTCTCTCCCCCCCCCTCTCTCCCCCCCCCTCTCTCCCCCCCTTCTTTTCTTTAAAAAAGAAATCTGCAAATGTATTTATTAGCCAGAACGAAGGGAATTTCATTTCCTGTCCCATGATGCAAACTCTTCTGGATTGATTTCTGTATCCTTCGCCAAACCAGAATGCATATTTTTTGTTGTTGTTTGTACAAATACGCACACGACGCTGCCTAAGAAAAGTGCATTGTTTAAAACGCGTGATGTCTTTGATTGAGCAACATTGAGAAGGGCTCGACAGCTCGAGTCAAGAGGTGCGGGTGAAATGTTTGCCTCTGGTGAAGTCAAATGTGAGTGTGAGGGAGAGCAGAGGACGCTGAAAGAGTTTCAAAAACACTTTTTTAAAAAAATGAGGGTCTTCTGGAGCTTACAGTAGGTCCTGTACTAAGAGCCCTGTAAGCTCCAGGAGGATTGGCTACATCAGGGGTGTGTGGCCTAATAGGAAAAGGAGGTCCTGCTAGAATTCCTTACAGGGCTCTTCGTACAGGGCCTGCTGTAAGCTCCAGGAGGATTGGCTACATCAGGGGTGTGTGGCCTAATATGCAAAGGAGGTCCTGCTGCAAGCTCATCACTTGTGTGTCCCTATTGTTTTGGGGAGTTGTTCCTTTTCTGCATATATTTTGCTCCCTGTAGCGGTCGATTTGATATTACACATTTCTGGGATCCGAGATCACTGCAGATGGTGACTGTAGCCATGAAATTAAAAGACGTTTGCTCCTCGGGAGGACAGCTATGGCGAACCTGGGCAGTATAATAAAAAGTAGAGACGTCAACCTGCCAACAAAAGTCCGTATAGTTAAAGCGATGGTATTCCCAGTAGTAATGTATGGCTGTGAGAGTTGGACCGTAAGGAAGGCCGAGCGCAGAAGAATAGATGCTTTTGAGCTGTGGTGCTGGAGAAGAATCTTGAGAGTCCCTTGGACTGCAAGAAGATCCAATCAGTCAGTCCTGAGGGAAATCAACCCTGACTGTTCCCTGGAAGGTCAGATGCTGAAGCTGAAGCTCAAATACTTTGGCCACCCAATGAGAAGGGAGCACTCCCTGGAGAAGACCCTGATGCTGGGAAAGACAGAAAGCAAAAGAAGAAGAGGACGGCAAAAGAGGAGACGGCTGGACAGCGTTACCGATGTAACAAACACGAATTTGAGCAGACTTCGGAGGATGGTGGAAGACAGGAGGGCCTGGCGTGACTTTGTCCACGGGGTCGCAAAGAGTCGGACTCGACTATGCGACTGAACAACAACAAGAACAAATGCCTTGCATACAACCTGCAGGAGAATAAAGAAGTTTGTCTAGGGGGCGAGCGCAGACCTGCTGAGCTAAGACAAAAATGTGTGAGCCAGAGGCTAAAAATCTGTGAGCTAGCTCACGCAAACTCAGAGGCTCTACAGCCGCCACGGCCGATGTCGGTAACAAGCTACAGATCGTTGCTGCAAAACAAGATGGAGTTCATAAAATCATTAGGATGGAGTTAAATGACTGAGAACTGTCCTCCCGCCGGCAAAACGCTAACGTTTGCTGTTCTCCTGTGCTGCCAATGCAATTAGCGACCCCGGGATGAGGAAGCGTCTCATCTGTGACCTCTCTTCTCTGTCAATGGCATCGTCCTTCATGGGGCAAACGCATTTTGGAATGTCGTTTTTACGTCCCGCATTACGTAAGCGATTGATCCTTGTGGATGACAGCACAGAGCGGCATTCGCCCTGTCAGGACCTCGCCCCATCCCCCATGACTTGGGAGGCAAAGTGACTCTTTCCATTCCCTAGGTGGGGGCAGGGGATCCCCCAGCTTGGAGGCCCTCCCCCCGCTTCAGGGTCATCAGAAAGCAGGGAAGGAAATGTCTGCTGGGCACTCCATTATTCCCTGTGGAGGCCGATTCCCATAGGGTATGATGGGGAATTGACTTGTGGGCATCCGGGGCTCTGAAGGGGCTATTTGTTTGAGGTAGAAGCGCCAGATTTTCAGCACAGCATCCAATGACTCTCCTCAAGACACTCTCCAAGTTTCAAAAGGATGGAACCAGGGGGTCCAGTTCTATGAGCCCCAAAAGAAGGTGCCCCTATCCATTATTTCCAGTGGAGGGAAGGCATTTAAAAGATGTGTGGTCCCTTTAAAAGTGACGGCCAGCACTCCCTTTGGAGTTCAACGATTCTTGTCACAACCTTGCTCCTGGCTCCACCCCCAGTGTCTCCTGGCTCCACCCCCAAAGTCTCCTGGCTCCACCCCCAAAGTCCCCAGATATTTCTTGAACTGGACTTGGCAACCCTACTTTCCAAAGCCAAAAAAAAAGGCAACAAATAATGTCCATTAGCCCTTCCAACACAAAACACAAGTCTCCCAAGATATGACGAATGACTCAAGGGGGAGGAGGAGGAATAAAAATGCATGTATTTATTGCAGAAACATTTAAAAACATGTAAGGGGCCAACTCGAGACTCATACCATAATAAAAAGTGACATGTGCAGAAGAGGAAACACGTATGGCCTGACACGTTTCCACCCAATAGACTCTACTGCTCGGTTATGAAGGCACATGGGCTCGGATCAGGTGCTTTCACTTGTATTTTCTGGACCAAATTTGGGAGGCATACACCTGCAATATCTTTCTGCTTGTATCAGCAATTGCCACAAGGCTACTTTCAAGGCAGTCTCACAAATATTTTTTTTTACCTGGAGAGCCAGTTTGGTGTAGTGGTTAAGTGTGCGGACTCTTATGTGGGAGAACCGGGTTTGATTCCCCACTCCTCCACTTGCACCTGCTGGAATGGCCTTGGGTCAGCCAGAGCTCTGGCAGAGGTTGTCCTTGAAAGAGCAGCTGCTGTGAGAGCCCTCTCAGCTCCACCCACCTCACAGGGTGTCTGTTGGTGGGGGGGGGGGAGGGAAAAAAGATTGTGAGCCGCTCTGAGACTCTTCGGAGTGGAGGGCGAGATATAAATCCAATAACTTCATCTACCTCACAGGATGTCTGTTGTGGTGCGAGGAGGTAAAGGAGATTGTGAGCCGCTCTGAGACACTTTGGAGTGGAGGGCGGGATATAAATCCAATATCTTCATCTTCTACCTGTATCATTTGATTTCATATTGGAAAATTCCTATTTTGTTCCTCTAGCAACTTGTTTATTGTCTTTTTAAAAGTTTATTTTATTCTCTTTTCTATTTTTTTTTTTGTTAAATACCCTGTGGGATACAAAAGGGGGGAAAGGGTTTGTTGCCTTTTGATCGTATCAGGAGTCTATATGTACTTTACATTATTTTACCTCTGAGGAAAGCTCTTATTGGGCCAAAACACTTTAGGTCATAACTGTTTCCTCTTGGGCATATGTTATTTTCGTTACAGTATGTGGCGCAGAGTCGTAAAGCTGCAGTACTGCAGGCCTAAGCTCTGCTCACGACCTGAGTTTGATCCTGGTGGAAACTGCGTTCAGGTAGCTGGCTCAAGGTTGACTCAGCCTTCCATCCTTCCAAGGTCAATAAAAGGAGTACCCAGCTTGCTGGGGGGAAAGTGTAGACGACTGGGGAAGGCAATGGCAAACCACCCCGTAAAAAGTCTGCCGTGAAAACATTGTGAAAGCAACGTCACCCCGGAGTCGGAAACGACTGGTGCTTGCACAGGGGACTACCTTTTTTTATGAGGATTCTGTTGGGTCCATATGTTTTTTAAAAATGTTTCTGCAATAAATGCATGTATGTTAACTTATTATTATTATATATTTATGTTCTTACCCATTGGCCTCTGACTTGTTTTCTGATTTATCTTTTAGGTTTTTGGTTTCATTTCACAGAATCATAGAGTTGAAAGGGACCTCCAGGGTCATCTAGTCCAACCCCCTGCACAATGCAGGAACTTCACAAACCCCTCCCCCTAAGTTCACAGGATCCACATTGCTGTCAGAGGGCCATCCAGCCTCTGTTTAAAAACCTCCAAGGAAGGAGAACCCACCACCTCCCGAGGAAGCCTGTTCCACTGAGGAACCGCTCTAACAGTCAGGAAGTTCTTCCTAATGTTGAGCCAGAAACTCTTCTTTTGACTTATGTTTGCCCCCACACACATGCCTCCTTTTCTTAACCTTACCAATAACACAAACAGTAAGACCACGTGCACACATATGCATACCCATACAGTGGGATATCCTGCCAAGGTAGGATTGCCAGTCTTCAGGTGGGTAAGAATTACAATAGAGAGAATCACGGAGAGAATGAAAACCCAAAGAGAAACCGGGACAAAATAACGAACACACTTGTTAATTCATTAACAATTATTTTAAGTCTGAAACTTCAAAGCACTGATTATTACAATCCAATTTCGACAATTAATATAGCAAGGTAAGTCCACGTAAATCCTTTCCAAAATGCATCTAAGCACACGCTTCATTAGAACAAATTGCTTAAAGTGCTTCGTGCTACAACGGGCTTGTAGGTCAAAGTGCCTGTGCGGGTTTTTCTTTCCAAAAGGAATGAATCCAAAGATTCCCCGATGTCCCTCCTTTTAAACGTGATGATGAGAACTCCCTTTGGCATTCAGTTGTGCTTGCTCCTAGCTTCACCCTCAAAATCTCCTGGCTCCACCCCCAAAGTCCCCAGATATTTCCTGAATCGGAACTGGCAACCCAATGCCAGAACACCACAAAGTATCAGTCAACTCATCTAAGAGCTCAATTGCTAAATTTTCCTCCTCCCATTTCTCCATGAATTTAGAGGGACATGCAAATGATCCCCCTTCCCAAATTTTATTCTCACAACAGCCCTGCAAGGTAGGCTGTGTAAATAAAAAAAACCGCTAAGAGACATCATAAATTTAAAACAACCAGACAGTGTAATATAGAGGCCAGTGGTGTTCTGACCAAGCTTGCACATAGAACTTCAAATAAACAAAAGCGTGTAGCAAAAAGACATTCACATAAGACAGTTCAAAAACAGTCTTTCCAATCACAAAGGAGTAACAATATCAAAAGAACCTGGAAATCTAACAGACATGTTCTGAACCTTGTTGGTCTTCTATGAAAGTATTGTAAAGATTGGGTTGCAGTGATAAATAAGCCTCCAAATTGAAGAAAGATGGATGAAACGTCTTGATATCAAGACAAGACATCTTTGGAAGGGCTTCCTTTAGTTCTTTGAACTAAATACTGGAATATTGTTACTCCTTTGTGATTGGAAAGACTGCTTTTGAACTGTCTCTTGTGAATGTCTTTTTGCTACATGCTGTTGTTTAGAAGATAGAAGATGAAGAAGATATTGGATTTATATCCCACCCTCCACTCCGAAGAGTCTCAGAGCGGCTCACAATCTCCTTTACCTTCCTCCCCCACAACAGACACCCTGTGAGGCGGGTGGGGCTGGAGAGGGCTCTCACAGCAGCTGCCCTTTCAAGGACAACCTCTGCCAGAGCGATGGCTGACCCAAGGCCATTCCAGCAGGTGCAAGTGGAGGAGTGGGGAATCAAACCCGGTTCTCCCAGATAAGAGTCCGCACACTTAACCACTACACCAAACTGGCTCTCCAGTTTATTTGAAGTTCTATGTGCAAGCTTGGTCAGAACACCACTGATCTCTACATTACACTGTCTGGTTGTTTAAAATTTATGGTGTCTCTTAATGTTTTTTTTTATTTACACAGCTGTACACTAAGATCCTATAGTTTCACTGCAAGGTAGGCTAGGCTGAGAGAAAGAAAGAAAGAAAGAAAGAAAGAAAGAAAGAAAGAAAGAAAGAAAGAAAGAAAGAAAGAAAGAAAGAAAGAAAGAGAGTAACCCAGAAACACCAGGAAAGCTTCTGAGCTTAGCAGAGAACCGCAACCAAGTTTCTTAGGCCCTGATTGAAATTTCTAACCACTGCACAACACTGCCTTCTTTCAGGAGTGTGAATTCCCTCGTCATTTTTCATTTATAAAGCTATTGATTTTTTTTTTTTAAATTAGATCCTGCTTTTTTGACATGCTGTCATAAAACATTTAAACGATTGCTAGAGAAGTACACGAGGCAGCTAAATCGTTCCAAATTAAATACATTCATTCTTATGCGCTGTGCAAGCCTGGGATACAGAAGACTACAGCAAAGCGATTCCAAATCAGTCTGCGGTCAGTTGTATTCCCAAGGTTTTTAGCCGCCCAGCCCAACCAGCTCCGTTTCCTAATTCCTTCATTCTGTTGTGTCTCCACAAGATGTCAGCAGTTATCTATTTTTGAATCCAACCTCTGCTAGGGAAAAAAAATAAACCTTTATTTTTGTAGCAGGAACTCCTTTGCATATTAGGCCATGCCCCCCTGATGTAGCCAATCTTCCAAGAGCTTACAGCGCCCCTGTAAGAAGAGTCCTGAAAGCTTTTGGAGGATTGGCTACATCACGGGGGTAGAGCCTAATATGCAAAGGAGGTCCTGCTACAACAAAAACTCCTGCCACCAGAATTAAACCCCGTGGCGCAGAATGGTAAAGCTGCAGTACTACATTCCGAAGCTCTGCTGAGTTCGATCCCGGCGGAAGCTGGGTTCAGATATCCGGCTCAAGGTTGACTCAGGTAAAATGCGTGCCCAGCTTGCTGGGGAGGTCAAGCGTAGAGGACTGGGGAAGGCAGTGGCAAACCACCCCATAAAAAGTCTGCCGTGAAAACGTTGTGCTGCGACGTCACCCCGGAGTCGGAAACAACTAGTGCTTGTACAGGGGACTACCTGTAAGAGGATACTTAATTTTTTTTAAAAAAAAAATTAATTTAATTTTAATTTAATTTAATTTTGGATTTATATTCCACACTACCCTGCAAGCGGGCTCAGGGCGACTTACGACAGTAAAATCGGAGTTAAAATAAAATCATAAAAGCAACAATACAACAAGAGTGTGCATTTGTACTGCACTTCCAAGGTCCAAAGGACATTTGTACGGCACTTCTGAGGTCCACGGGACATTAGTCAAATTGAACTGGCAATGTAATTCTTTAAAAAGCCCTATAAGGCAGGGCTCTTCTTTGAGCAGGAATGGACAGGAACACAGTTGTTGTTGATGATGATATTGGATTTATATCCCGCCCTCCACTCCGAAGAGTCTCAGTGCGGCTCACAATCTCCTTTCCCTTCCTCCCCCACAACAGACGCCCTGTGAGGTAGATGAAGATATTGGATTTATATCCCGCTATCCACTCCGAAGTGTCTCAGAGTGGCTCACAATCTCCTTTCCCTTCCTCCCCCACACAACAGGCACCCTGTGAGGTAGATGAAGATACTGGATTTATATCCCGCCCTCCACTCCAAAGTGTCTCAGAGCGGCTCACAATCTCCTTTACCTCCCTCCCCCACAACAGACACCCTGTGAAATAGATGAAGATATTGGATTTATATCCCGCCCTCCACTCCGAAGAGTCTCAGAGCGGCTCACAATCTCCTTTACCTTCCCCCCCCCCCGTGAGGTAGATGAAGATATTGGATTTATATCCCGCCCTCCACTCCGAAGAGTCTCAGAGCGGCTCACAATCTCCTTTACCTTCCCCCCCCCCCCGTGAGGTAGATGAAGATATTGGATTTATATCCCGCCCTCCACTCCGAAGAGTCTCAAAGCGGCTCAGCATCTCCTTTACCTTCCTCCCCCACAACTGACACCCTGTGAGGTAGATGAAGATATTGGATTTATATCCCACCCTCCACTCCGAAGAGTCTCAGAGCGGCTCACAATCTCCTTTACCTTCCTCCCCCACAACAGACACCCTGTGAGGTGGGTGGGGCCGAGAGGGCTCCCACAGCAGCTGCCCTTTCAAGGACAACCTCTGCCAGAGCTATGGCTGACCCAAGACCATGCCAGCAGGTGCAAGCGGAGGAGTGGGGAATCAACACCGGTTCTCCCAGATAAGAGTCCACACGCTTCACCACTACACCAAACTGGCTCACCAAACTGGTTCCAGCTGGCTTAGCATTGGAGGTGTGGCCTGATATGCAAATGAGTTCCTGCTGGGCTTTTTCTACAACAGAAGCCCTGTGCAAAACAATGGTGACATCAAGGAGCATCCCTGCCACTAGGGAAACTAGGCCATTGCGTAGGGCACTGGCCTTATGGGGGTGCCAAATTGGACGCTGAATCCTCATGAAACTTGGTGACATTATTGGAGAGGGGGGCTCCAGAAGTTAGCCTCGCCTAGGGCACCACACAGTTTAGGACCGGCCCTGGTGACATCAGGAATGCGGCCCGTTGAACGAAACTTTATTGTTCTGGTAGGTGCTTTCCAACCAGGAAAGGGGGCGGTACAGCAAATAAAGGGTTCGTACTGATTTAGCCCTACTCACCAAAGGCTATTTCAAAGGCTGGCTGAACGTAAAGAAAAGGCTCAAGGCTCTCTTAACAAAGTAACAGTTCATTCCTAAATACAACCTACTATAACATCAGCTAGTACACCTTGGACCAGCTGCCAGGGCTGGCGCTGGTCCGAAGTAAAACAATAACTTCACTCGATACTTATCTAAATTGCCCAATAACACAGAAAAGAAACAAACCCTGCAATAAGCAAAGACATACAAACAGAAGATCAAGAATTCTTGAGCTACCGCTCGTTGCCGTCAGCGAGCAAAGTAACCTCTGCCGTCCTGTTCAGAGTGGGGCATCTAACAGAAATTTTGCACAGTCTTTATAGGCAAAGATCGAAGAAGTCACCCCATTCGATTACGACTTAGTCACGTTTTGGCACGTTTCACAATAAATTCTTTGAAGGAGAAGTTCTCATCGTCAGATGTTTTGAGACGCCATCGATGTACATTGGCTGCTGAGACACCGGATTGATTTCCACTTCCAGAAACTGCTCCATCACATACAGATCACAAGATAACATACACTTCTACAATTTAGGGAGGTAAGGAGAACTATTCACTATTATTGCAGGGGATCTTAGCAGTAAAACGTTATCTTTAGGGTCTGGGGTCTTGATTTCAAAGAGGTATATCTGCATACGCTTCCCATTGATTGTTTATGGGTTTACCCCCTGTTGGGAGGTATGGTGCTTGCCGTCACATAGGTTATGTTGGCCTGATCCAACATAACCCTATTATGTTGTTAGCCGCCCTGAGCCTGCTTCGGCGGGGGAGGGCGGGATACAAATAAAATTTTACTTACTTACTTACTAGTAAAAGGTCAAGAAACAGGCATAAGGAATTCTGGAATCTTAATACTGACTACACCATATCTTTTAGTTATGTTTTAATAACATAACATATTAGGAAGGGAATTGAAAACAAATCAGCCAGTATCATAATGCCCCTGTATAAATCGATGGTGCGGTCTCATTTGGAATACTGTGTGCAATTCTGGTCACCGCACCTCAAAAAAGGATATTATAGCATTGGAAAAAGTGCAGAAAAGGGCAACTAGAATGATTACAGGCTTGGAACACTTTCCCTATGAAGAAAGGGTAAAACGCTTGGGGCTCTTTAGCTTGGAGACTGCGGGGTGACATGATAGAGGTTTACAAGATTATGCATGGGATGGAGAAGGTAGAGAAAGAAGTCCTTTTCTCCCTTTCTCACAATACAAGAACTTGTGGGCATTCGATGAAATTGCTCAGCAGTCGAGTTAAAATGGATAAAAGGAAGTCCTTCTTCACCCAAAGGGTGATTAACATGTGGAATTCACTGCCACAGGAGGTGGTGACGGCTACAGGCATAGCCAGCTTCAAGAGGAGGTTAGATAAAAATATGGAGCAGAGGTCCATCGGTGGCTATTAGCCACAGTGTGTGTGTGTGTGTGTATATATATATATATATATATATATATATATATATATATATATATGTATATGTGTGTGTGTGTGTGTATATATATATATATATATATAAATTATTGGCCACTGTGCGACAGAGTGTTGGACTGGATGAGCCGTTGGCCTGATCCAACATGGCTTCTCTTATGTTCTTATATGTTTTATTTCCCAAAGCACCATTCTAATTAATTTTTCCCACATGGCCTAATATGCAAATAAGTTTCTGTGGGGCTTTTTTTCTACAAAAAATGAAAAGCCCTGCTGTAAGGTAATTCCATATCCCCCCCACACACACACAGTTTGAAGAGGGGGGGCCTGACACAGGATGGAGAGGCTTGTCTTATGTTTGGACTTTGTTCGATGGCCACACGTCAAGCCCATCCCTAGATACCTGACATATTATTTGAAGGATCTGGCCGTGAAAGGGAAGAAATTTCACATGTGATCAGGGATGGAATTCTAGCAGGAGCTCCTTCGCATATTAGGCCACACCCCCTAATGTAGCCAATCCTCCAAGAGCTCACAAGGCTCTTTTTTGCAAGCTCATGGAGGATTGGCTACATCAGGGGGGCGTGGCCTAATATGCAAAGGCGCTCCTGCTAGAATTCCACCCCTGCATGCAACAAAAGGTAAAAACGTGTGAATTACCACAAGAAAGTTAGCAGCGATTAAGACAGAGAAAAAGAGAGGGGAAACCACGTTGGAGCATCTTGATTTGAAGCTTTTCGTCCTGCTGCCTTCTTGCTTTCATGGTGGTGGAATCTGCTTCAGAGAGACACAAAATATCCCAATTCTAACACCGCCTAAACTTTGATGCCTCCTCTCACCCATTGCTCAAGTCTCTACTGCCACCTGCTGGATGCTGTCTTGGTCTCTTCCAAAATAAGCACATTCCCTCTTAATTTGCAAGCCTAAAGGACAACTGTACTTTTGGCTAATGATGTATTTGGAAAACATAATGGTCTTAGGGGTCGCCAATGTGGTGCTCAGGAGCTCTATCGCACCCACTGACACTTTTCCTGGGTGGGGACAAGAGAGGCTATTGGCCATTGGAGATTGGATTGGAGATATAGATTTTTTTTTTTTTAATGTTGCCTTAGCAGCGGCCCCGTGGCGCAGAGCGGTAAAGCGGCAGTACTGTGGTCTGAACTCTCTGCTCATGACCTGAGTTCAATTCCGGCGGAAGCTGGATTCAGGTAGCCGGCTCTGGTCAACTCAGCCTTCCATCCTTCCGAGGTAGGTCCAATGAGTACCCAGCTTGCTGGGGGGGGGGGGGGAGTGTAAAAGACTGGGGAAGGCAATGGCAAACCACCCCGTCAAAAGCCTGCCGTGAAAACATTGTGAAAGCAACGTCACCCCAGAGTTGGAAACGACTGGTGCTTGCACAGGGGACCTTTCCTTTCCTAGTAGCAGTTGCCACCACAATCTAAAGGATCGTCATGGTATAACTGAAGGTAAGCTGTGGCCGTTTTGCGGCTGGTTCCACTTCCTGGGGCAGCCGTTTGGGGGCAGCCATTTTGTTGCTCCGCCCGCCATGTTTTGTCAGAATCCTAAAGGTGCTCACAGCCTCAAAAAGGTTGGGGAGCCCAGTCCTAGACTGCCCCCTGATGTAGACAGGAGTACAAAAGTCACAAGCCAGGTACACACCTGAAGAGATCCTTTAGACTTGAAGATCCATTCCATCAGTGGCGGTACTTTCCTCTGTGAAAGACCCCAGTGGAAGGTACCTGTGTTTATAAAATGACTTCATTCCATTAACTGTGGGCTGGGCTATGGCTCAGGGACAGAGCATCTGCTTGGCACCGAGAAGGTCTCAGGTTCAATCCCCGGCATCTCTAGTTAAAAGGGACAGGTAGTAGATAAGATGATGTGAAGGACCTCTGCCTGAGACCTTGAAGAATCGCTGTCAGGCTAAGTAGACAATACTGGCTTTGATGGGCAAATGGTCTGATTCAGTATCAGGCAGCTTCATGTGCTCAATCTGGGAAGAAGACGACGACTGCAGATTTATATCCCGCCCTTCTCTCTGAATCAGAGACTCAGAGCAGCTTACAATCTCCTATATCGGGGTGACCAACGGTAGCTCTCCAGATGTTTTTTGCCTACAACTCCCATCAGCCCCAGCCATTGGCCATGCTGGCTGGGGCTGATGGGAGTTGTAGGCAAGAAACATCTGGAGAGCTACCATTGGCCACCCGTCCTATATCTTCTCTCCCCACAACAGACACCCTGTGAGATGGGTGGGGCTAAGAGGGCTCTCACAGCTGCCCTTTCAAGGACAACTCCTGCGATAGCTATGGCTGATCCAAGACCACTCCAGCAGTTGCAAGTGGAGGAGTGGGGACTCAAACCCGGTTCTTCCATATAAGAGTCTACACACTTAACCACTACACCAAACTGGCTCTCTTGCCTTAAATTCTCCATAACTGGGACAAAAGAAAAAGAAGTACTGCAGATTTATACCCTGCCCTTCTCTCTGAATAAGAGACTCGGGGTTCACAATCTGCTATATCTTCTTCCCCCACAACAGACACCCTGTGAGGTGGGTGGGGCTGAGAGAGCTCTGACAGCAGCTGCCCTTTCAAGGACAACTCTGTGAGAGTTATGGCTAACCCAAGGCCACTCCAGCAGGTGCAAGCGGAGGAGTGGGGAATCAAACCCGGTTCTCCCAGATAAGACTCCACACATTTAACCACTACACCAAACTGGCTCTCTTGCCTTAAATTCTCCGTAACTGGGAGAAAAGGATTATGATCTGAAGAGGTACCTGGTTCAGATCTTGGCTCAGCCATGAACTCAGCACGTGGGTTTGAGGCAGGGTGCTCTCTCTTAGCTTCAGCCAAGTTTCCCTAACTCTTCAATCGGGGAACCGAATACTGGCCTGCCCTACCAGCTTGTGATTACCCCGACAATAAACCGAATCTGCTTTGAACAAGTGTGATATATGTGTCCAGTTACCATAATTCCTCCCAGTTAAGAAGCAAACGAGGTCACCTCTGGAGGTCCTTCCTTTAGCGAAGGGCCCACCCCACCTCTTCTTTCTCCTGGGCTTGCAAACATCTCTCAATTTACAGCCCTCAGTAAACGACTGCTAAATTTAGTGCCTGGGGCGAAACACGAGCCCAAAGGGCAAGGGCTGATTTGCACCGAAGGCAGAGGGCATGCGCCGGTCAACCACAAGGGGAGCAAATGTAAACATGTTTGAATACTTGAGGGGTAGGAAAAGTACAGCCTGAAGCGATGGACAGCAAGCCAGAATTATGGCCATTCCTCACCTCCCTGAACCCATTCCTCTGTCTCTCTCCTGCGCTCCTCTCTGATGGTTTCTCCAAGTCCAAAACACAGTTTTAAATGCACAACAACCTTGCAAGGTAGGCTGCTGCGGGGGCCATCCAGATCAGGCCCACGGAGGACTCCTATCAGGCCCATGAGCAAGTCTGCTTTCTTCTTCTTCTCTCTTGCTTCCTTCTGGAGATCTAGTTTGGTGTAGTGGTCAAGCGTGCGGACTCTTCTCTGGGAGAACCGGGTTTGATTCCCCCACTCCTCCACTTGCACCTGCTGGGATGGCCTTGGGTCAGCCAGAGCTCTGGCAGAGGTTGTCCTTGAAAGGGCAGCTGGCAAAAAGGATGCATCTTAGCATCCATATTAGAGACTGGAGCACGAAGCCTGTTGGGATCTGCTCTCTTGTTTGATGAACCGTTTCCGTTGATTTCCTATTGCAGGGGTGGCCAAACTGCAGCTCAGGAGCTGCATGTGGCACTGAAGGTAAGCCGTGGCCGTTTTGCGGCTGGTTCCACCTCCTGGGGCAGCCGTTTGGGGGCAGCCATTTTGTTGCTCCGCCCACCATGTTTTGTCAGAGTCCTAAAGGTGCTCACAGCCTCAAGTGCCACGTGCAGCACTTTCAGACATACTGTGTGGCTCTCAAAGCCCCCACCGCCCCCACCGTCAGCTGGCTTGGAGAAGGCATTTCTCAATTAAAATGCATTTAAAGTTAAAGTTGCTTTTTTCCCACCTTTCTTTCGGCCTTCCTTCCTTTGATGTGTAACTCTTGTGGCTCTCAAACATCTGACATTTATTCTATGTCAGGGGTGTCAAACTCATTTGTTATGAGGGCCAGATTTGACATGAATGAGACATAAGAACATGAGAGAAGCCCTTTTCTTTCTGTGCTGCTGGAAAATTTTGCTTTTCTTCCTTTGGTCTTGACCTGGGAGAAAGAAGTCCTTTTCTCCCTTTTTCACAATACAAGAACTCGTGGGCATTCGATGAAATTGCTGAGCAGTGGGGTTAGAACGGATAAAAGGAGGTACTTCTTCACCCAAAGGGTGATTCACACATGGAATTCACTGCCACAGGAGGTGGTGGGGGCTACAAGCATAGCCACCTTCAAGAGGGGGTTAGATAAAAATATGGAGCAGAGGTCCATCAGTGGCTATTAGCCACAGTGTGTATATATATGTGTGTGTGTATGTATATATAATTTTTTTTGGCCACTGTGTGACACAGTGTTGGACTGGATGGCCATTGGCCTGATCCAACATGGCTTCTCTTATGTTCTTATGGATCAGGCCAATGGCCCATCCAGTCCAACACTGTGTGTCACACAGTGGCATATACACACACACACACACACACTGATGGACCTCTGCTCCATATTTTTATCCAATCCCCTCTTGAAGCTGGCTATGCTTGTCGCCGCCACCACCTCCTGTGGCAGTGAATTCCACGTGTTAATCACCCTTTGGGTGCAGAAGGACTTCCTTTTATCTGTTTTAACCTGACTGCTCAGCAATTTCATCGAATGCCCACGAGTTCTTGTATTGTGAGAAAGGGAGAAAAGGACTTCTTTCTCTACTTTCTCCATCCCATGCATTATCTTGTCAACCTCTCTCATGTCACCCCGCAGTCGACGTTTCTCCAAGCTAAAGAGCCCCAAGCGTTTTAACCTTTCTTCATAGGGAAAATGTTCCAAACCTTGAATCATTCCAGTTGCCCTTTTCTTGTTGAGACCTTGTTGGGCCGGGCCATGTCGGGCTGGGCTGGGCTGGGCCAGGTCAGACCAGCCATGTTTATATCTCTTACCTATCTAGAATTAGGTAGGAGGTATAAACTTTATAAAGGACACAGACAAACACAATTAAAGATTTTTTTAAAAAATCCAAAAATAAAACATGCTTAAAACATTAGCACTCATTGGTCTTAAAGGTGTTTTCTTTGTATTTCTCCCATGGGATCCAAGGAACTGGGCAAAGGAAGCTCCGGCTCTTTCCTTCCTTCCCCAGGGGACAAAGCAGGGAGGAGCCTCAGCCAATAGATGGGAGAGAAGCTTGGCTCAGTAGCTCTGCTGTGTGACTGAGAAAACCTGGCAAAACAAGCTCCGCCTTCCCCCCCCTTCCTCCCCAAGGGAGGAGCCTCAGCCAATGGAGAAAATGGAGGTTTTGCTTTGTAGCTCCCTGCAAAGCAAGCCGTTATGCAGAAGGAAGCAAGAGGTAGGGAGAAGGAAGCGGATGACAGCCAGTTGCTTGGGGGCCTGTTAGGAGCTCGGCCCCAGGGCCACATGTTTGACACCCCTATTCTATGTGGCTCATACGTTAAGCAAGTTTGGCCACCCCTGTCCTATTGTGTACAAAGACATTCACTTTTGTATGAGATCTGACTAGATGAGATCTCCAGGTTTTATATTGGTTTTATGTTCCGGATGTGGTTTTGAATGCTGGGATGCCATCACTACTATGATACTTTATGGTTTTTATGATGTTTTTTGTAAGCCACCTTGGGCAGGGTTTCCTGGAGAGGTGGCATAGAATTTTTTTCTAAGCAGATAAATAAAATAGATGTCTTTTGGGGCCACCGCCTAGTAGTCCACTACTCGGCCCTCGTGGCCAGATACGCCACCCAGAATCGAAACCATCTCTGTAAATTGTATCAGTCCTGTGCAGGTTGTAGACCGTCTTAAAATTGAATTGAACTGTATCAAAACCAGGCTGTTTCCAAAGCATACGCTCCAACTCTGTGGTTCTTACAACATTTATTGAAGTATAGAAGGCACTTACAATACAGGGGCGGGAGGACAGAATTCCTCCAAAAGAAGAAACAGAAGTGCAATCGGAAATCAAATTACACCAAAAAAAAAGAGAAAAAGTAACAGGTTTCACCCAGACCAGAAAGAGCACCTTTCCCTGTTAACGATACAGTACGTGAAAATAAGCTACAGTCAGTTGACTATGGGTTAAAGTAGGTAAGATTTTTTTTTTAATATAAAAAGATAAAAAAAATTCTATTCGTAGAGGTTAGAAAAAGAAAGGGAAGGAGAGGGGGGAAAAGGAATTCCTTTAACACACAACCGTAAAAGGAATCACGAGTCAGTGGTTCTTCTGCAACTTCTGGCCTTCTCAGTGCCCGCTTTGTAAGAGGTCTTGGTACATTTCGGTGAGGTGAGCTGCCTCTCTCTGGCCAGAAAGCAAAGCACCATGGGTAGTGGAATAGTACTTCCTGTGGGTGGCCTCGCCCGAAAACATCACCTGCATAGGCTGAAGATCCAGGCACGGGGGAGAAAAAGTGGAGGGAGAAAAGGGAGAGGTGAGGCAATGTACCAAAAAAGTGTTTCAGAAAGAAAACAGCTGATTTCTACTATCTAATTAATAATATCTGATCAATCATCCACGGGAAGAGAGGAAGGGCCAAAGCTCTATATACGCAAGAGCTCCTCAGTTCTGTTCTGTGCCAGAAACTCTCCACAAACTCATTAATAGCTCTTCGTGTTGCCCTGCCCTGCATAGCCCAGGTGAGCCCGATCTCGTCAGATCTCAGACACGAAGCAGGGTTGACTGTGGTTAGTACTCAGACGGGAGACGTCCTTGGAATACCCAGTTGGGAGGCAGGGGCAGGCTCTATTCAGTGACCTCACTGAATAGCCTTCAGGCCCTCAACAGGGGTCAGTCGCCAGAGGTCAATATGACTTCCCGGTGCAGATAGAAATAGATAGTCAGAGAAAGATTAAACAATGCTTGACAGTATAGTCCACAGTATACAGTGGATCCATAACAAATAATGGATGTTTCTTCAGCTTCTTTGGATTTTTGCTTGGTGTATATGGAATAAGTACATTTTGCTGTGTTCTTCTAGGGATTTATTATTTATCAATCTCTGCAGGCACACGGAGAAAATACCAAGAAAAATCACACACGCACGGGCTAATTTTTAATAATAATAAAATAATAATAAATTTATTCTTATATCCCGCCCTCCACCGCCGAGGCGGGCTCAGCTGCTTTCTTTCTGAAACATTTTTACAAGTCAGCTGTTTTCTTTCTGAAACATTTTTACAAGTTGTAGCAACCAACCTGAGTTTTTCAAGCAGCGTAATAATCGCATGAGCACTTCTACTCAGCGCTTCACTACCCCACAATGCTGGATTCACAGAAAAGCCAAAAGGAGGGGGTTGGCAGAATACCAAAGTATGACCTAGGGTAGGGTCAAATTCCCATTGTACCATTGCTGCTGACTGGTGGAATCTGGGCCAGTCACTGTCCCTCAGCCTAATCTATCTCACAGAGTTGTAGTGGGAATGGACCTGGTGGGACAGAAACACGGGTATCACCCTGAAACTGTAGAAAAGGCAAGGGGGAAAAAGGGATACAAATGGTTATTGTCAGCACTGCCGAGACCATGTACTATGGTGACCACAACTCCAGGGGCGCTGGGGTTATTTCTTTAAGTATATTTCTATTCCGCCCGTTCCCTGCAGGGCTCAGGGTGGAGTACAACAGAGGATAAAACGATAAAATAAAATAAAAGCATTGTGTAAACGGACAACTTGACAGCGCTCAAGATGACCACGTCATCCCACGTTGCCCAGCCTAGCCATCTCACACCACGGCGGTTTTTATTCCATTTCCTAGCGCAGAAGACAGCGCTGGCCAGGGAGGCCAACCGGATCAAGAATAGAATAGGTTATCGTGGGCACTCCCTGTGCAGACCCCGGCCCACTGTGGGGGCCCTGGGAACTCTGTGAGAGTCAACTGAGCCAAGTTACATGCAGGGCCTTTTTTGTAAGCAGGGGCTCATTTGCATATTGGGCCACACCTCCAATCCTCCATGAGCTTACAGCAGGCCTTGTACTAAGAGCCCTGTAAGCTCCACGAGGATTGGCTACATCAGGGGTGTGTGGCCTAATATGCAAAGGAGCTCCTACTACAAAAAAAAAAAAAAAAGACCGGGTTACATGATTGGTTTTAATGCAACGTTTGGGCTGGATCTTGGTGGATCCGGCGAGAATCGCTCTCTGGAAAACCCCAGTAAGCCTCGGCGATCCTAATTTTGGTATCTCGCCCAGAGGGTACTTACAGCCGTCTTGGAGCTCTCGGTATAAGGCAGTGGCTTTGCCAGTTTCTCCACGTCCACTCCGCTCGACCCAACTTGAGTGTAGGAATACGAGCCACGGAAATACGGGTTGCTGCCCCACAAGGAGCGGAGGATCCGCCGAGGTTTTGGAATGTCGGGATTCCCTACGGCAAAAGCAACCAACACAACGGGAGTGACTGAGACGCCACAAATCATTTTGGAAATTTTTAGGTTGTGGATTTCCTTCTATATTCTTGTGTGTTTTCTATGTATATATAGAAGACGACGACGACAACTGCAGATTGATATCCCGCCCCTCTCTCTAAATCGGAGACTCAGAGCGGCTTACAATCTCCTATATCTTCTCCCCCCACAACAGACACCCTGTGAGGTGGGTGGGGCTGAGAGGGCTCTCACAGCAGCTCCCCTTTCAAGGACAACTCCTGCAAGAGCTATGGCTGACCCAAGGCCATTCCAGCAGGTGCAAGTGGAGGAGTGGGGGATCAAACCCCGTTCTCCCAGATAAGAGTCCGAACACTTAACCACTACACCAAACTGGCTCACAATCTCCTCTTATCTTCCTCCCCCACAACTGACACCCTGTGAGGTGGGGGGGGGGTGCTAAGGACTCTCACAGAAGCTCCCCTTTCAAGGACAACCTCTGCAACAGCTATGGCTGACCCAAGGCCATTCCAGCAGGTGCAAGTGGAGGAGTGGGGAATCAAACCTGGTTCTCCCAGATAAGAATCCGCGCATTTAACCACTACACCAAACTGGCTCACAATCTCCTTTTACCTTCCTCCCCCACAACAGACATGCTGTGAGGTGGGTGGGGCTGGAGAGGGCTCTCACAGCAGCTGCCCTTCCAAGGACAACCTCTGCCAGAGCTATGGCTGACCCAAGGCCATTCCAGCAGGTGTAAATGGAGGAGTGGGGAATCAAACTCAGTTCTCCCAGATAAGAGTCCGCGCACTTAACCAATACACCAAACTGGCCCTCATTACCAAACTGGCTCTCATTTTTACATGTTATTACTACATCTATTCTTGTATGTGTTTTAGAAATTGAGTCATGTGAAGTTGAGTGGAACTATCCCTGAAGGAGGAGAATATTGTTCCGAAACACGTCATATATCTGGAATACGTGTAGATATTGTACACTTTATTACATTGTTGGAATTCATCTCATTCTGGAGGACTGACCATTCAATTGTACTGACATCACCGGAAAGTGAACTAAATTATATCAGCTCAGCATCTACCTTCAAATGCTTCTTGGATTAGAATTGTCATAATAAAACCTTCCTCCCATCATACTTTCTAAATTGCTTTCTCATCTGTTGTCACAGTGGCATGAGGAAGATTTTCATTAAGGTAAGACCAGAACCAACAGGATGAAATGAAATCAAAAGGGTTTCGGGCTCAACATTAGGAAAAACTTCCTGACCGCTAGAGTGGTTCCTCAGTGGGACAGGCTTATAGAATCATAGAGTTGGAAGGGACCTCCAGGGTCAACCCCCTGAACAATGCAGGAAACTCACAAACACCTCCCTCTAAATTCACAGGATCCTCATTGCTGTCAGATGGCCATCTAGCCTCTGTTTCAAAACCTCCAAGGAAGGAGACCCCACCACCTCCCGAGGAAGCCTGTTCCACTGAGTAATCACTCTAACGGTCAGGAAGTTCTTCCTAATGTTGAGCCGGAAACTCTTCTGATTTAATTTCAACCCATTGGTTCTGGTCCTACCTTCTAGGACCACAGAAAACAATTCCACCCCATCCTCTATAGGACAGTCCTTCAAGTCCTTGAAGATGGTGATCCTATCACCTCTCAGCTGCCTCCTCTCCAGGCTAAACATGCCCAGCTCCTTCAACCTTTTTTCATAGGACTTGGTCTCCAGACCCCTCGCCATCTTCGTCGCCCTCCTCTGGACCCGTTCCAGCTTGTCTGTATCCTTCTTAAAATGTGGTGCCCAAAACTGAACACAAGACTCCAGGCTACGTCTTACCAGAGCAGAGTAAAGCGATACCATCACGTCACGTGATCTGGAGACTAGACTTCTGTTGACACAGCCCAAAATTGCATTTTCCCAAAATGAGGCCTGCTTATAACCTTGAAAATCTTCCTGGTCTCTTAAGTTGCTCAGGATTCGACTCAGGTTGGCTAACATGGCTGTGCTCCGAAACTTCCTTCATACCATCAGAGGTGGACTCCAAACTCGGGGTACAGCACAGTAAACCCCATGTTGCCCCTTGCCCCCACCAATGTTAGAATTCAGCAACACAGTCCTTGTTCAAAAGGCTTCTCCGACTCTCCTTTGACCTAACTGGCGAAGCCCTTTGAACGATACCGTCGAGCGCCAGTAACCAGCAGATCAAAGGAAGGCTGGAACTTTCAGCGCAGTCAAAATCACCCCCAGAGAAAGCACGCAGCATTGGTTGTATCTCGCTCCTCTGAACTCAGCCCCCATCTCCCAGGTCTCCGTAAAGCCCCGGCATCTAAATACAGAGGGCTTAAACCAACAAAGGCCAGTAATGCAAGGCACGGAATTGTTTGAACGGAGCACCACTTTAATCGGCTTTACAAAGAGCCGGGATGGTCAGCGGTGCATGCACCGGCTCGATTCTAGACTGTTTTGACAAACAATCCCAGTAAATCCACTACGTTAATCTGCGTGTGAAACTGAAGTCCCAGAAACGGGGGGGGGGGGGGGGGAGACTGTGGTTTGGTGTCAGAGCCTCCGCTTCACGTGCAGAAGGTCCCAGATTCTATCCCCAGCTACTACGTTTTAGGATCACTTCATAAAAAGGTAAAGAGAGTCCCCTGTGCAAGCACCACGTTGTTACCAACCCTTGGGGTGATGGCACATCAGGACGTTTTCTGGGCAGACTTTTTACGGGGTGGTTTGCCACCGAAGAAGAAGATATTGGATTTATATCCCACCCTCCACACTGAAGAGTCTCAGAGCGGCTCACAATCTCCTTTACCTCCCTCCCCCACAACAGACACCCTGTGAGGTAGATGAAGATATTGGATTTATATCCCGCCCTCCACACTGAAGAGTCTCAGAGCGGCTCACAATCTCCTTTCCCTTCCTCCCCCACAACAGACACCCTGTGAGGTAGATGAAGATATTGGATTTATATCCCGCCCTCCACACTGAAGAGTCTCAGAGCGGCTCACAATCTCCTTTCCCTTCCTCCCCCACAACAGACACCCTGTGAGGTAGATGAAGATATTGGATTTATATCCCGCCCTCCACTCCGAAGAGTCTCAGAGCGGCTCACAATCTCCTTTCCCTTCCTCCCCCACAACAGACACCCTGTGAGGTAGATGAAGATATTGGATTTATATCCCGCCCTCCACTCCGAAGAGTCTCAGAGCGGCTCACAATCTCCTTTATCTTCTTCCCCCACAACAGACACCCTGTGAGGTGGGTGGGGCTGGAGAGGGTTCTCGCAGCAGCTGTCCTTTCAAGGACATCTCTGCCAGAGCTATGGCTGACCCAAGGCCATGCTAGCAGGTCCAAGTGGAGGAGTGGGGAATCAAAACCGGTTCTCCCAGATAAGAGTCCGCACACTTAACCAGTACACCAAATTGGCTCTCCAAGTCATCCTCTCCAAGACTGCCTTCCCCAGTCATCTACACTTTCCCCCCAGCAAGCTAGGGACTCATTTGACTGACCTCGGTAGGATGAAAAGGCTCAGTCAACCTTGAGCTAGCAACGTGAACCCAGTTTCCACAGGGATCGAACTCAGGTCATGAGTAAAGCTTGAACTGTGGTACAGTTCAAGTGTAGTGGTTAAGCCAGTTTGGTGTAGTGGTTAAGTGTGCAGACTCTTATCTGGGAGAACCAGGTTTGATTCCCCACTCCTCCACTTACACCTGCTAGAATGGCCTTGGGTCAGCCATAGCTCTGGCAGAGGTTGTCCTTGAAAGGGCAGCTGCTGGGAGAGCCCTCTCCAGCCCCACCCACCTCACAGGGTGTATGTTGTAGGGAAGGGAGATAAAGGAGATTGTGAGCCGCTCTGAGACACTTTGGAGTGGAGGGCGGGATATAAATCCAATATCTTCTTTGTCTTCATCTACTGCTTACCACTCTCAGCCTATAACGACCATCTAATGGATGACCAAACTTGCTTAACAAGGAAGGAAGGAAGGAAGGAAGGAAGGAAGGAAGGAAGGAAGGAAGGAAGGAAGGAAGGAAGGAAGGAAGGAAGGAAGGAAGGAAGGAAGGAAGGAAGGAAGGAAGGAAGGAAGGAAGGAAGGAAGGAAGGAAGGAAGGAAGGAAATTTTTATTTATACCCCGCCCTTCCCACCGAGGCAGGCTCAGGGTGGCTTACAGAACATGATACGAAATCATGGTATCACAAATGACAGATAAAATCAATAACAATATAAATACAAATATAAATTAATTTAAAAAGTTAAAACAATACAGTGGTGCTACAATCTCTATTTATCTGGCAGCGTCATATTTATTCTGGTTACATCCTAAAGGCTTCTTGGAAGAGGGCAGTTTTGCAGGCCCTGCGGAACTGATTGAGGTCTGCAGGGCCCGCACCTCCTCCGGCAGCTGATTCCACCATTGGGGGGCTTTTATAGAGAAGGCCAGCTCCCTGGTCGTTTTAAGTTTGGCCTCCTTAGGCCCAGGGATTTCCAGGAGATTTTGTGAACTGGAGCGCAGTGCCCTCTGGGGAACATATGGAGAGAGGCGGTCCCTGAGGTAGGCAGGTCCTCGGCCATATAGGGCAAGGAAGGAAGGAAGGAAGGAAGGAAGGAAGGAAGGAAGGAAGGAAGGAAGGAAGGAAGGAAGGAAGGAAGGAAGGAAGGAAGGAAGGAAGGAAGGAAGGAAGGAAGGTGGAGAGGGAGGGAGAGGTGGAAAGAAAGCAACTTTGAATGCATTCTCCAAGTGGCCAGCTGGCTTGGCCTGGAGAAGTGATTCAGAGAGAGAAATGCCTTCTCCAAATCAGCCAACGGTGGGGGTTTCAAGAACCACAGAATATGCGTGAACGAGACACATGTGGCTTCCAAGCTGCAGTTTGGCCACCCCTGTCCTAGATAGCAACTTCCAGTCAGTGTAGACAACAGCGACTTTTATGGACCCAGGACTAAGCTCCCTTCATTAGTTACCCTTTGTTGGATACCCTAAGGGAGCTTTGACTCTCGGAAGCTTATACTCTGAAATTGTAGGATCCAACCCAAGCTGCTCAACTGCAGACTCTCTGCAACGGTATTTTACCACCGTCTCATTCTCCTCCTCCTCCCATTAAAGGCAAAGGTAAAGGTAGGCCCCTGTGCAAGCACCAGTCGTTTCCGACTCTGGGGTGACGTTGCTTTCACGTTTTCACGGCAGACTTTTTACGGGGTGGTTTGCCATTGCCTTCCCCAGTCTTCCAAGCTGGGGACTCCTTTGACCGACCTCGGAAGGATGGAAGGCTGAGTCAACCTCAAGCCAGCTACCTGAACCAGCTTCCGCCAGGATCGAACTCAAGTCGTGAGCAGAGCTTAGGACTGCAGTACTGCAGCTTCACCACTCTGCCCCATAGGGCTCTTAATGCCCAAGGAAAGGAAAGGAAAGGAAAGGAAAGGAAAGGAAAGGAAAGGAAAGGAAAGGAAAGGAAAGGAAAGGAAAGGAAAGGAAAGGAAAGGAAAGGAAAGGAAAGGAAAGGTCCCCTGTGCAACCACCAGTCGTTTCCAACTCTGGGGTGACGATGAATCATGTTTTCATGGCAGACTTTTTTACAGGGTGGTTTGCCATCGCCTTCCCCAGTCATCTACACTTTCCCCCCAGCAAGCTAAGTACTCATTTTACCGATCTCAGAAGGATGGAAGGCTGAGTCAACCTCGAGCCGGCTACCTGAACCAGCTTCCGCTGGGATCGAACTCAGGTTGTGAGCAGAGAGTTCAGACTGCAGTACTGCAGCTTTACCGCTCTGCGCCACGGGGCTCTTCAATGGCCATTTTGCGGACAAGATCGCATCACTCCGCCTCGACCTCCCCGTCGAGGCAGTTAACGCAACCGAGGCCCTGAGCATGTCTTCGGATTATATCCTGAACGGTTTCAGCCCCCTCAGCCTGGAGGAAGTCGACAGGATCCTCTCATCTGCCCGCCCAACAACTTGTAAACTGGACCCATGCCCTTCCTGGCTTATTAAATCTTGCCAGGGGGATCTCAGATATCCTATACGGGATATCATAAACAGATCCCTAACGGAAGGGCTTTTTCCAGCGCCACTTAAAGAGGTTGTGGTCCGTCCCCTCCTAAAAAAACCATCTCTAGACCCGGCCCTATTGGGACACTATAGGCCGGTCTCAAACCTGCCCTTTTTGGGCAAACTCATTGAGAGGGCAGTGGCGAGGCAGCTACAGACTTTCCTGGAGGACGCTTCCATCCTTGACCCACTTCAGTCCGGCTTTCGCCCAGGTCATGGGACGGAGACGGTGTTGGTCGCCCTAGCAGATGACCTTCAACGGCATCTGGATCGGGGTGGCTCGGCAGTACTGATGCTGTTGGATCTATCGGCAGCGTTCGATACGGTCGACCATCGGTTGCTGACTTGCCGCCTCGCCGACGCGGGGATTCAGGGGTTGGCCTTGCAATGGCTTTCCTCTTTCCTTGAAGGTCGGGGACAAAGGGTCGCGATTGGGGGGGAGCTATCCCGGAGGCGCTCACTCGACTGTGGGGTGCCCCAAGGAGCGGTTCTCTCCCCGATGTTATTTAACATCTATATGCGACCTCTTGCCCAGATTGCCCGAAGATATGGGCTGGGGTGCCACCAGTATGCTGATGACACCCAGCTCTAACTGCTTATGGACGGCCGACTGGTCTGCGCTCCAGATAACTTAGATCGGGCATTACAGGCCGTGGCCGAGTGGCTCAGACTGAGTGGACTGACATTGAATCCTGCGAAGACAGAGGTCCTTTGTTCGGGCCGTCGGGGGCCGGGGGGGGAAATCCCCCTGCCAGCTTTTGGCGGTGTCCCGCTGAGGCCGGCGGACGGGGTCAAAAGCTTGGGGGTACTACTGGAGCCGTCCCTAAATATGGAGGCCCAGATAGCGACCACTGCCAAGTCCGCGTTTTTTCATCTTAGACGGGCAAGGCAGTTGGCCCCCTTCCTGGACTCCGACGACCTAGCAACAGTGATCCATGCTACGGTCACCTCGAGGTTGGATTACTGCAATGCCCTCTACATGGGGCTGCCCCTGTGCCGGACCCGGAAATTGCAGCTGGTGCAGAATGCCGCGGCCCGGCTGTTATTGGGCCTCCCAAGATGGGGGCACATTCGGCCGGGTCTTCAGGCTCTGCACTGGCTTCCAATAATATACCGAGTCCGGTACAAGGTGCTGGTCATTACCTTTAAAGCCCTATATGGCCTGGGACCTGCCTACCTGAGGGACCGTCTCTCCCCACACGTTCCCCAGAGAGTACTGAGGTCTGGGACTCAAAATCTTCTCACCATCCCCGGGCCCAAGGAAGTGCGCCTCAAAACAACTAGAGACAGGGCCTTTTCCACAACGGCCCCTATGTGGTGGAACCAGCTACCGAAAGAGGTGAGGGCCCTCCGGGATCTTACTCAGTTCCGCAGGGCCTGTAAGACGACCCTCTTCCGGTTAGCCTACGCCTGACTAGACAAATGTAGCCTTCTAGATCTTAGATTTTTGTGATTATACTGTACAGTTTTAATGTAAAATGTAAAATTTTAAGCTTTTTAGGTTTTAAATGTTTGAATTTAAATGTATTAATTTGTTCCGATTTTATTGTTTTATTGTTTGTTGTAAGCCGCCCTGAGCCACTTGTGGGAAGGGCGGGATATAAGTTACGGAATAAATAAATAATAAATAAATAAATAAATCTAGCCTCTGTTTAAAAACCTCCAAGGAAGGAGGAAAGGAAAAGGAAAGGTCCCCTGTGCAAGCACCAGTCGTTTCCGACTCTGGGGTGACGTTGCATTACGACGTTTTCACGGCAGACTTTTTAACGGGGTGGTTTGCCCTTGCCTTCCCCAGTCATCTACGCTTTCCCCCCAGCAAGCTGGGTACTCCTTTTACCGACCTCGGAAGGATGGAAGGCTGAGTCGACCTTGAGCCGGCGACCTGAGCCCAGCTTCCGCCAGGATCGAACTCAGGTCGTGAGCAGAGGGCTCCGACTGCAGTACCGCAGCTTTCCCACTCTGTGCCACGGGGCCGCTTATCCCTCCTCCCCTTACAGACCCAGAAAGGAGAGACGAGAATCTCGCAGACCTGTAAATTTACGCAGCATCTCCGTGCAGGTCTCTGCCACGGTCTCGTCGTCGTACTTCTCCATGATGAGGGCCTCCTCCCCGCAAATCCAGCCGCTGAGGACGTGGCCGTAGCGCTCCGGCGGGTAGAGGACGTCAAAGCTGCAGATCTTCTTGTACCACTGCTCCTCCGGGTAGGTCAAGCTCTCGCTCTCGGCCTCGTCCTCCCAGACGAACTGGATGCTGTTGCACTCGGGGCTCCAGAAGGGCTCCTCGAACTCCAAGAAGATCTTGTCCGTGGTGCTGATGCCCAGCTTCTGAATGGCCGTCACCTTCTCTTCAGGGAGGCGGGGCTGGAACATGCTCTCGTGACGCTTCTTCAGGACCCCCAGGGACACCGTCACGACGACGTGGTCGGCCGGGATAAACTCGCAGTCCTCGCACTCCACGAAGACGGGGCAGCCCGCGTCCTCTTCCATGTGGTCGCTGTTGTGGTCAGCCACCCGCTCGATCTCCTGGCTGACGGACTGGTTCCAGTGGATGCACCTGACCGGCTTGTTCAGCTGGATGACCGAGTCCGGGATGGAACGGGACAAGATCTCCACGATCTTTACGAAGCCGCACGGGATGATGTGATGGGCCCCCGGGATTTCGGTCCACTCCCCGAATTCGCTGAGCGAAACCTCGTCCATGCTGTGGGAGCTGCTCTCGCAACTTTCCACCTGGGGGGGAGAACGGACAGAGGACAGAGTGCTGACCAGTGATGGTAAGAGGCTGGCGGGACTCAGTTCCAGAAGACACAAGAACCTCACATCAGTTGAACAAGTTCAATTTATCATCATCATCATCATCATCATCATCATTATTATTAGCGACAGAGCCAGTTGGGTGTAGTGGTGAAGTGCTCGGACTCTGGGAGAACCGAGTTTGATTCCCCACTCCTCCACTTGCAGCTGCTGGAATGGCCTTGGGTAAGCCAGAGCTCTCGCAAGAGCTGTCCTTGAAAGGGCCACTTCTGGGAGAGCTCTCTCAAGGCTGACCCAAGGCTTCTCACGACTGACCCAAGGCCACCTACCTCACCTACTGGTGAGAGCCAGTTTGGTGTAGCGGTTAAGTACGTGGACTATTGTCTGGGAGAACCAGGTTTGATTCCCCACTCCTCCACTTGCACTTGCTGGAATGGCCTTGGGTCAGCCATAGGTCTGGTAGGAATTGTCCTTGAAAGGGCAGCTTCTGGGAAAGCTCTCTCAGCCCCACCCACCTCACAGGGGGTTGTGTTGTGGGGGAAGAAGATAAAGGATATTGTAAGCCACTCTGAGTCTCTAATTCAGAGAGAAGGGCGGGGAATAAATCTGCAATTCTTCTTCTTCTATTATTATTATTATTACTACTACTACTACTTTTTTCTAGAAAAAGCCCACCAGGAACTCATTTGCATATTAGACCACACACCCCTGATGCCACCATTGTTTCACACAGGGAAAAAGCCCAGCAGGAAGTCATTGGCCTATTAGGCCACACCCCCTGGCACCAAGCCAGTCGGAACTGGGTTCCTGCTCAGAAAAAGCCATTATTAATTTTATTTATTTATTTATACCCCGCCCTATCAGGGCAGCTTACAGCAGTAAAAACAAGCATCAGAATTAAAACATCATAAAACAGCTCCAATAAATCAGAGCATAATTTTTATATTATTATTATTATTATTATTATTATTAACCTAGGACTGCTTAGCAACAGGATGTGCTTGAAAGCCATTTGATACATTAAAGGTAAAGTTAGTCCCCTGTGCAAACACCGGTCGTTTCCGACTCTGGGGTGACGTCGCATCACGACGTTTTCACGGCAGACTTTCTAGGGGTGGTTTGCCGCTGCCTTCCCCAGTCATCTACGCTTTCCCCCCAGCAAGCTGGGGACTCCTTTGACCGACCTCGGAAGGATGGAAGGCTGAGTCAACCTTGAGCCGGCTACCTGAACCCAGCTTCCACTGGGATTGAACTCAGGGCATGGGCAGAGAGCTCAGATTGCAGTACTGAAGCTTTACCACTCTGTGCCACGGGGCTGCATTGCATACATTACACGGAGGTAAATCCAAATTTGCCATCCAAATGTGCCCTCTCTCGGCCCCCTCAGGGCTACAATCCCCTTTTGGGTCCCAATCCACACTTTTTGAGCCACTAAACGAGCACAGCATAAAACATCTCACGGTAAAACTCAGGCGCCCAGCTTCAATCCAGAGCGTCGCTCTCTTACCTTCAGGTATTGTTGGATCATGGCCAGCTTTAGCCTCTTAATCGCCTCCGAGTCGTCCGGATCGGCTTTGATGCGCTTGCGCACGACATCTCGCGTGAAGACGCCCACGCTGTTCTTGCTCTCGGCATTGACTGGTTTACCGCTTTGGAAGAACTCCTGAGTCAGGTTATAGACCTGTCGCGATACAAACGAACAAAAAAAAAAGGCAGTTCCTAAAGGAGCCACAGGATGGAGGTCAGATCTGCACCGAAGCCATGGGCTCAAGCATCTGCCCCTGCTCTCCACATGCCCCTTCCTCTCTTTCGCCCTAAACCAGGGGTGTCAAACATGCAGTCCAGGGGCCAAATCAGGCCCCCGGAGAGCTCCTTGGGGGCTCTTTAGCTTGGAGAAATTATAAGCACAGAGTGGTAACGCTTGGGGCTCTTTAGCTTGGAGAAACGTCGACTGCGGGGTGACATGATAGAGGTTTACAAGATTATGCATGGGATGGAGAGGGTAGAGAAAGAAGTGCTTTTCTCCCTTTCTCACAATACTAGAACTCATGGGCATTCGATGAAATTGCTGAGCAGTCAGGTTAAAACAGATGAAAGAAAGCACTTCTTCACCCAAAGGGTGATTAACATGTGGAATTCACTGCCACAGGAAGTGGTGGCGGCTACAACTTAGCATAGCCAGCTTTAAGAGGGGATTGGATAAAAATATGGAGCAGAGGTCCATCAGTGGCTATTAGCCACAGTGTATATATATGTGTGTGTGTGTGTATGTGTACACACACACACATATATATTGGCCACTGTGTGACACAGAGTGTTGGACTGGATGGGCCATTGCCCTGATCCAACATGGCTTCTCTTATGTGACACAGAGTGTTGGACTGGATGGGCCATTGGCCTGATCCATCATGGCTTCTCTTATGTTCTTATGTGACACAGAGTGTTGGACTGGATGGGCCATTGGCCTGATCCAACAGGGCTTCTCTTATGTTCTTATGTGACACAGAGTGTTGGGCTGGATGGGCCATTGGCCTGATCCAACATGGCTTCTCTTATGTTCTTATGTGACACAGGAGTGTTGGACTGGAGGGCCACTGGCCTGATCCAACAGGGCTTCTCTTATGTTCTTATGTGACACAGAGTGTTGGGCTGGATGGGCCATTGGCCTGATCCATCATGGCTTCTCTTATGTTCTTATGTGACACAGAGTGTTGGACTGGAGGGCCACTGGCCTGATCCAACAGGGCTTCTCTTATGTTCTTATGTGACACAGAGTGTTGGACTGGATGGGCCACTGGCCTGATCCAACATGGCTTCTCTTATGTTCTTATGTGACAAAGAGTGTTGGTGGACTGGATGGGCCATTGGCCTGATCCAACATGGCTTCTCTTATGTTCTTATGTTCCTATCAGGTCCCCAAGCAACTGGCTGTCGTCTGCTTCCTTCTCCCTCTCTCTTGCTTCCTTCTGCATCATAGCTTGCTTTGCAAGGCCTGCTCAATCGCACAGGAGCTACAGAGCAAAACCTCTGTAGGCCAGGAGAGGACTGCCACTCTACACTGCTGAGGAATTACAGTCATAGGATCGCGAAAGAAAGAAAGAAAGAAAGAAAGAAAGAAAGAAAGAAAGAAAGAAAGAAAGAAAGAAAGAAAGAAAGAAAGAAAGAAAGAAAGAAAGAAAGAAAGAAAGAAAGAAAGAAAGAAAGAAAGAAAGAAAGAAAGAAAGAAAGAAAGAAAGAAAGAAAGAAAGAAAGAAGCTAAATCAGCCCCATAAAATGTTTTAAATTGTGTCTTATTGGTTTTACAGATTAATTACAGATAATTGTTGGTAGCCGCCCTGAGCCCCGCTTGCGGAGAGAGCGGGTTAAAAATCTAAAGTAATAAATAAATAAATATATTCTCCTTTGGCTGAGGCTCCTCCCTTGGAAGGGGAGGATGGAGAGCTTGCTTTGCCAGGTTCTCTCAATTGCGCAGCATATCTACTGAGCCAATTCTTCTAGTGGGGGTAGATTTGATTCAAACTCCCAGCTGAGTCTATACTTCACCTGAAGTCTTAATAAACGCAACCATTTTGAAACTAAATGGGACTGCTTATGGAAGAACCAGGGGTAGGACTGACACAGAAGTCCTCCCACTGTCAACACCCCCCCCCCCCCAAGCACCAAGAATACAGAACATCACTGCACCAGACAGGGTGTTCCATCTATACCTTGTGGCTCAATAGCCACTGATGGACCTCTGCTCCAGATGTTTATCCTGGAACTTAGGTTTGGTTTGCATGACATAGGTTCTTATG